>NW_004567157.1:339913-398865 GCF_000260355.1 Condylura cristata
TTTTTTTTTAAGATTTATTTATTTATTCATATAGAACTGGTGTACAGGCCAGAGATGTGGAGGGTGAGAGGATTCACCAGAGACAGAACAGGGAGTAGAACAAGCAGATCAACGAAGTACACTGCTGAGGGGAGCAGCAGGCGGGCCAGAAGAGGTCTGCCTCGCCATGTGGATCTCCTCAGGGCAGGCAAGAATCGAACTCATGTGGAAGTGGCTGAAGCTTCTTAGTGCTGTGCTTTAACCCACTGCGCAACCAGGGAGGGCCGTCCTTTCTTATTCTTAATGCCCCCTTTTCTAAACCTTACTGCTTTTTCCAATTTCCATCTTCTTCAGGAATAAACCTATTACAAAAAAAATAGTCTAATAGTCTAATTTACATCATCCATTTCTTCAGTATCTACTTCAGTATCTAGTCAAGACTTTCCCCTCTACTGCTGGGTTAAAATCACTAAAGTTCACAGGCTACATCCCATATGACTGATTACATTCATACATGATTGTGGTTACCTTTCCTCTTGGCAATCCCAACATGAAGGTTTCTATTTCTCCTTTATATGTCTCCAATTCACACCCAGTGCAGGCATTGCATCACACATGTCCTTGGTTCTTTTTGCACATCCTTCTTCCTCCTCTACCTTGACAATACTATATACTCCCTTAATTCATCCACTGTCTACTTACTGAAGACAACAGATTCACATGCCAAGAATTCTCAACCTCTTTATATCTCTCTAAGGGACTTTGTCTCCTTATTATCTGTTCCTGACAATTCCTCAATTTCATTCTGTTGAAACATATCTGATTTCACAACTCATTTCTACATCATCATTCTTTATTTCCCTTAATAACATACTTTCCTTAATGGCAACACCATCCTTTAACAAAATATCAATTGCTAAGGGGGTAGCAGATGCATTGAAGTTTACTGCTGATTAAAAAAGGAAATGAGGTTGTATAGGTTTTGGCAACTAGGGTTGATTAACAAAGGAGTTAAATTTTATTGGCTTAAAAGCAAATAAGGGCTTCTAAAGAAACACGGTCTTTGCTGAAAGTTTGTTAGTCACAGGGAACTCCGTATGTGATAAAGTATAAAGTGGCTTTTCTTTTGTTATCTGGAGTTTGGGATTTCTGTTGGTGGACTCTTGATTCTGAGTAGCCCCCACATCCTGCATTCTCCGTCTACCGTCTACAGCCAACACTGCAGCTTAGCTCAGGTTGCTTGCTTCTACTTGCTCAGATAAACTACATTTGTAAACATGAGCCTCAAAGATAAACTACATTTGTAAACATGAGCCTCAAAGAAGTTAAATATGTTTTTATCTCTCTTGTACTTTAGGGTCTGAAACCAATTTAACCATTTAGTCTTCTGGTTCTCCCCACAAAGTCCCATATCTTAGAGCTGTCTTCCTGTATTTTGTTGTCTCTTGAGATGAGGTTTATTCTTTGGAAAGAGAATTCCTCTGTCCCTCTGGGTGACACCCTTTTATCTTTTATTATGGAAGCTTTATTCATCTTGGTTTCAGGACTGCTCCTGTGTAAATTAGTCCATATTCAGATGTATATTTGTTGTGATTGCAGTAGAAGGTATGCACCTGTACTTCCTATCTGCCATCTTGGTTTCTTTTTCTCCCAATATTTCTTCTATGGCCTTATATTAGAACATCTTTCATCAGGGTGACTGTAGGTTCAAGTGTCTCCTGAAACCCTAGAAGAACAACTTTCACTTTCCACTGTCCTTATAATAATTGTGTTGCCACGGTCACACTCCTTTGAATGGGTATTTCATTTTTTTTTTCATTTCTTTGCAATAAAATTATTTAGATAGTTTTAAAACACAAGATAAAGTAGTACTAACAGTTATCAATACATAACCAATCTTGTTATATATATATATATATATATAATATACATGTATATATATAGAACTTCTATTTTTATTCACCCAATTAATTTTTCAGTTATAATTGTGTATATATTTTTGTAAAATAACTGAATATAAAAAGATGCAAAATATGATGAGTTTTAGTGTATGTGAACACTATGAAATACTTAGCCACAATCAATTAAAGAACACATTTCTCATTCCCCAAGTTAGAACAATGCTTTTAAACTTCAAGTTAAACTTCAACTTCAAGTTGACCCAATAGTCACTATGGAATTATCTCTGGGGTTATTGAGACAGAAATCTGGACAGCCCTAGAGCCATGTGGTACTGAACTGCGGACAGTCAGACAAGATCTTTGGCTGATGTCAGCATTCATGGCATGCAAGGCTTTTTGTAGGTCCCTCAATGTCAGACCTTAGCCCTAGGTATGTATACTACCTAGCATCATTCCTGATCTGGGAGATCAGAATATATTTCTTGTTATTAAAGAAACTATACGCCTCCTTTTTCAAGTGTGGAGGTGGAACTCATATTCTTTTATTAGAGTGCTCATAGTCCCACAGGTAGGTGCCTGCTAGCTGGGACTTTGGCTTTAGGGAATACAGAACAACTGTGACTGGTCAATGTGACATAGAACAAGGAGAGTTTAGGAAACTATGTGACTAGTTGCTTCTCAAACGGCTTGTAATTCCCCAAAAAATCCCAAGTTGTATCTGTACCCTATGACATGTGAAAAGCAAATTCCCCAAATATTACCATTATAGCCTGTTAATAAGTTCATATTAAATTTATTGCCTATTACTAGGATGGAGAAGAATACCACCTAAACAAAGTTTCTGCAGTGGTGTCCCATAGGGAAGGAAGGTAGAAGGTTAGAACTTAAGAATTGGGGCCCTGCCTGATGGAGCAAAGTACAGCATTATGAAGCTATCCAAAGTCAGTGCAGCACACATTCAATCCCCAGCCAGGGAGGTGACCCACATGGCATGGCAGACCTCTACTGATCTGCCTGCTGCTCCCCCCAACCCATGAAACCAGGCCTGCTCTGCTCACCACTCTGTCTCTGGTGAATCCTCTCACCCCCTACACCTCTAGCCTGTAGCCCAGTTCTTGTATGGATAAATAAATAAATCTTAAAAAAAAAAAAAAAGAACTTGAGAATAGGAAAACTAACTGGAGGAAGAATTTTCAACACCTTTGTGATAGGGTTTGATTTGAATGCCTTTCAGGTAGGTCTTGATTAGAATTAGATAAAGATCATGATACAAGAGTCCAGGATTGGTAGAAATAGTAAGACAAGCCTTTTAAGGAAAAGGTCTTAAAGAATCTTAAGACATTTCAAACTCCCCATTGATGTTTTCCATTGAAGAGTTGTTGTTGTTTTTTTATGACCCTGTAATGAACTATTTTCCTGAGCAGGGGTGTCCTGGGAAAGTAAATTCATAATAGTGAATATAGTAGAATAGTAAAATTATGTTAGCATAGACAGTAGTTTCAGTTTTCAATTTCTACATTAAGTATAAGGATATAAAATATGCCCATGACACCATTACATAACTGTGATTATTAGCAGTTTTCAAAAAATAATCTAGATCCTCCAAATCTGACTTATAATTAGTAAAATTAAGTACTGTTTTTTTTTGAAATGATGTATGTGTAAAATAAGTACTGTTTTTTTTTTTTTGAAATTATGTGAAAAATGAATCATGAAGGAAATTTGTATTTCGTATGATGGGTCCAGAAATGTTTGAAAACTACTGTCTTAGATGCTTTCTGAGTCAGTTTGAATTGCTCCAATTGAACCTTCCATGTCAGAGTAGAGAAGTGTCTGTCTTTGTTAATAAACAATATGAGCCAGAAACTGAGCATTAGCAGGACTGCCTTGAATTTTCTGCTCCTTGCCACTGTGGAAGCCAGGAAGAGAATGGCAGCCAGTGCACAGCTCCCTACCATAGAAGTCTGGCAATGGAGCAGCAGACCTGCTGGAACACATAGGTTCTTGACATAGTTGGAAGTCAGGCAGAAGTAGGACTGCCTAGAGCTTGCTGCTCCCTGTTATAGTATAAAGCCAGACAAGGCATGCCTGCCAGCACACAGTGCCAGGCCATAGTCAGAAGGAAGGCAGAAACAGAGCCATCACTACTAGCACACAGTATCTCATCTGAGTTGGAAATCAGGCTGGGGGAGGGGCCAATGGCAACAGGATCACAAAGCCCTGACCTCCCTTTCCACCCCAACCCATGAAATCAGGCAGTAGTGGGATCACTGCCATCAACAAGAGTGTGCATACCCCAACCACAATGGAAATATAGAGGGAAAGGGTTATCAGGGATGGAACCCATCAACAAACTTACAATATCATCACCCTTGTGGAGGATTGGTGCATTAGTGCTAGACCCAGTCTGAGTACCAGTTCCTGGCACCCCAGAAGGGACACCCAGAAGAAATGCTGGCTAATGCCAGCAACACAGTGTCTCAAAGCATAGAACTCATTAGGAAAAAAACAACAGGGAGAAGGAAAAATATAAATAACTGAGCAAGCTCACAGAGAAAAACCATACTACAAAAAGAAAATCAGTCACCAAGATCCAACAACAATGACATGCCTGTCAGGGAATTTAGAATCATCATGATTAAAAAGCATAAAGAGGGCCCTCCCTGGTGGCGCAGCGGGTTAAAAGCACAGCACAAAGAAGCTTAAGCCACTTCTGCATGAGTTAGATCCCCACCTGCCCCAGAGGAGATCCACATGGCCAGGCAGACCTCTCCTGACCTGCCCGCTGCTCCCCTCAGCAGTGTACTTCGTCAATCTGCCTGTTCTGCTCCCCACTCTGTCTCTGGTGAATCCTCTCACCCTTCGCATCACTGGCCTGTACCCCAGTTCTGTACGAATAAATAAATCTTTTTAAAAAAGCATAAAGAAGATGAAAAGAAAAAATGATATGAGACAATGTAATGAAAAACAAACATGAGACCTTAAAAAAGGAAATAAAAGGAATGCAGGAGATTAAAAGATTACTGGAGGAGATAAAGAATTCTGGAGATAAAGAATTCATTAATAGATCTTATTAATGAAAGACTGAATAATGAATCAGTACTCTTGAAGACACAGAAATAAAAAGAATCAAAACAGAGAAGTAAAAAGTAAAAAGATTGAAGAAGCACTTTGAGAGCTATCAAACACCATAAGGAAAGGAAATATAAGAGTTATAGTTATCCCACAAGGGGAGGAGAAAGGCCAAAGAATTGAGAAAATATTCTCAGAGATAATTGAAGAGAACTTCCCAAGTATGAAGAAGGAGATGGAAGTAGACATACAAAAAGTGATAAGAACACTAAACTTCTGATAAAAAGAGAAATACAGCAAGACACATAATAGTAAAGCTCCCAAGAATCCAAGACAAGGAAAAAATAATTAAGTTGACAAGAAAGAAGAAGCAAATAACCTATAAAGGAAAACCAATTAGGCTAACATCAGATTTCTAAAAAAAATATATATATATATAGGCAAGGAGACAGTGGAGGGATATATTCAAACTTCGAGACATTTTATGTCAACCAAGAATACAGTATCTTGCAAAGCCCTCCTTCCTCCATGAAAAAAAAAAAGGACATTCATAGACAAACAGAAACTCCATTATATGATTATGACTAAACCTCCATTCCAAAAAATACTATAAGAAGTCCTTAAGTCAAAGCCAACAGAGGGATGAACAAGAACAGATCAAAACAAAGAGTAAAATCACAAAAAGACAAATGAAATGGCAAACACAGATGCAGGCTGGATTGAAAAACAGAACCCAACCTTTTGTTGCCTCTAGGAAACACATTTAGCTACAAAGGATAAAAATAGATTGATAGTAAAAGGATCCAAAATGGACCAAAAAAGAAGGCAGGAACAGCTATACTTACATCAGATAAAATAAACTTAAAACTAAAAAAAAGGTTAGGAGACACTGACAGCCACTACATTATGATTTAAGGGGATAATACAGCAAGAAGACATACATTTATCAGAATATACACACCAAATGAAAGAACACCAAAATATATCAGAAAACTTTGTCATCTATGAAAACATACATTAGAGAAAATACATATGTAGTAGGAGGTTTTAACACACTGCTCTCCACAATGGACAGGTCAATGAGGCAAAAAAAAAAATAAGAAAGGGCACCAAAGCTCTAAATAATGACTTAGATCTCATGGGCTTAACAAACATCTATAGAACCCTGCACCCCCAAAAATCTGAGTACACATTTTTCTCAAATCCATATGGATCATTTTCAAGCTTGATCACACATGGAACACATGACAAATATCAATAGATACACTAAGATTGAAATCATACCATCTATCTTCTCTGACCATGAAGGAATCAAATTAGAAATGAACCATGAGAAGGAGACAAGAAACCCTCCTACTTTGTGGATATTAAAACCCATACTAGTGTGTGACCATTGGTCTATGAGATCAAATAAGAAATTAAAATATACCTTGAGAAGAATGATAATGAGGATACAACTCTCCAAAACTTATGGGACACAGAAAAAGCAGCTGTAAGAGTAAATAGGTATAACAACACACGTTCATATAAAGAAACAAGAAACAACTCAATGAAACAACCTAATCTCCAACCTTAAAGAAACGGAAAAAAAGAAAAAAACAAAACAAAACAAAACAAAACAAACAAACAAAAAAAGCAGAAGAAAGGAAATAATAAAACTAAAAGCCAGAAATAAGTGAAATAGAAGTTAGAAAAATAATAAAAAAAATCAATGAAACCAAAAGTTGGTTCTTTGTAAAAGTAAATAAAATAGACAAACCTCTAGCCAGGCTCGCAAAGAAAAAGCAGGAGAAAGCAAGAATAAATAGGGTCATAAATGAAAGAGGATAAATTACAAAGACAGCAGAAATCAAAAGAATAATTAAACATAACTATGAATAGCTATATGCAAATAAGTTCAACAATCTAGAAGAGATGAACAAATTCCTACAACTTTACATCCATCCAAAGCTATATAAAGAAGCAATAGAACAACAAAACAGGTCAATTACAAACAGTGATATTGAAGCAATAATCAAAACCTTCAAAAGCCCAGGACCAGATGGATTTACAAATGAATTCTACCAATTTTTTAGAAACAAACTGGTGCCTATTCTGCATAAACTCTTTCAAAAAATTGAGAAGGAAGTAATATTCTATAAAGCCAATATTACACTAATACTAAACCTAGCAAAGACAACACACAAAAAAAGAAAACTCAGGCCAATCTCTCTAATGAACACTGATGCAAAAATCCTCAATAAAATCCTATAGAACAGAATCCAACAATGCATCAAAAAAAATAATATACCACAATGAAGTATGATTTATTTCAGGGGCACAAGAATGGTTCAACATACTAAAATTAATTAATGTAATCCATCACATCAACAAAAAGAATAAAAACCATATGATCATATCAATAGATGCAAGAGAAGGCATTCAACAAAGTTCTGCATTCATTTATGATTCAAAATGCAAAAGGATACATGAACCCCCATATTTATTGCAGTACTATTTGTAATAGTTAAGAATTGGAAACAACACAAATGCCCAAAAGTACATGACTGAATCAAGAAGATGTGGTACATATCATGCTGGAATACTATTCAACAATAAAAAAGATAAGCTAATGTTATGCACAGCAACATGGATGGAGTTGGAAGGGATTTGCTCAGTGAAATAAGTCAGATGGAACAAGAAAAATACAGGATGGTTTCATTTATAGGAGGAATTCAGGGAAACCAATTAAGGGATCATGAACAAATAACAACATTGATTAAAAAATCAATACAACAAATCTAAACAAAATAAACAGACAGACAGCTATAAACCAGAGACATTCTGCAGGGGATGGGGAGGAAGAAGATACAAAACACAGGTGGGAAGAACACAAGGGACCGAGGTGATGTTGCACAGGTGAATTGGTGAATAAATAATTCATAAAAAAGAAAAAAACAATATGAGAGCTGGGATAGAGGTAACTTTGAAGTTGTAAAGCTGTCTGCCATTTCAGCAGAGAGGTGAAAGAACGCATGCTGCTACCCCAGCACAAAAGTTGAAGTCTAAATACATAAATTCTTACTGTGAGCGCTGCTAGTTAACAACTAAAACAAATACTTAGGAAGTTATAGGCCCCCATTTGACTGAGATACAAACTATTAAATCAGGGAACTCATTGTTAAGATGACCTCTGGAGCTCACTCCAATGGGAAATATGATGATTCTACAGAGGATTCTACAATAGATGCTGGCCGTTAACCAGAGATGTTTTATTTGGCTGTCAACTTCCAGCACCTGATTCTGTGACTGCTGTATAGAGCAATAAATGTAACATGATAGCCAATGAAGAGTTCTCATTCTCAAGTGGGTCCTTTACTTCTCTGAAGAAATTCTTTCATTTCAGGGCTTCAGAGTCTCACACACCTAGGAAAGTATTTTAATTCCCTTGTTTCTTAAAAGGTGCCATTTTGGTCACACAAGTTATCTTTTCTCTCACATGTAAATTTTGAGAACTAAACCCATTTCACAGAATTGTGAGGACCATGTGAAAGACATCCAGCAATTAAGGATATGGTTTTATTTAGGCTATAGCCATAGGAAAGGTGCTCAGAGAAAGAAAAGTTAGGGTTATGTAGCGGCAGAAAAAGAAGGGAGCATCATGAGGTCTTATGGAAGTCATGAGAAAGTACAGGAAAGATCTTATCTAGGAATATGCCAGGATGTGTTTCCTTATAATTAATTTTTTTGGTAAAGATTTATTTGTGCATACAGAACTGGGGTACAGGCCAGAGGCTCAGGGGCGGTGAGAGGCTTCACAAGAGAAAGAGTGGGGAACAGAACAGGCAGATCGACGAAGTACACTACTGAGGGGAGCAGCGGGTGGGTCAGGAGAGGTCTGCCTGGCCATGTGGTCACCTCCGGGGCAGGCTTGAATGGAACTCATGCGGAAACGGCTTTAGATTCTCAGTGCTGTGCTTTAACCAGCTGCACCACCAAGGAGGGCCCTAACACAAAGTGGAGTTATAGAGGGAGGGTGTGTTTATCAACTGTGGCTGCTTTCTTGGAGCTCAGTGTTCAGATAAGTTCTGTGCTGTTAAGCACTTGACATAGGCCAGCCTGTGGTAGGTATTGAACAAGTGTTCCTTTCCCTCACTCCCTCGAATATAAGGATGTGAGGATGTGTGGTGTGAGGTTTCAGAGAAGGGCTTGTGAGATTTACTCTGCTTGGGAGAACTAGATTTGATTTTATCCTGAATCTTAAAGGACAAAGTGACCTATAAAGAGGGGAGAACATTCTAGATGACATTATATAATAGAAAAAAATACATAGAGGGTCATGATAGGCTTGCAGAGATCAGCTGTGATTGCAGTGTAGTTCAGGTAGTAATACAAGGTATGTTTGAACTAAATTATTAAAACCCTTGAAATGCTTAGCTGTTTGTTGCATCAGGCAACACCATACTGTCAAAGAAATGGCAGTGTGGAGCAAGCTGTTATGGAAGGATGCTGCTGAGAAGGCAAAACCTAGACTTTTTATTGATTGAGTGATGTTAATTATTCAGAGCAGGAGAACAAAGGGGGGAAATATTAGAAAGAAGCAAATGTGTACTTATTTTATTTAGATTTTGGGGGGAGATGAGTCTGAGGATTCTGATTAGTTGTATGGCCCATGTTTGAAGATCAAAATCAAGCTTCCAACCCTCACTCGTGGCTCTCACCTTAGCAAGACATTCCACTGATAAGTCTCTGGATGGAAAGTTTCATATCAGTCTATGGCTCCCCAAGGCGCTCCTGGTCATGCCTCGTGACATATATAAATTGTCCAAGGGAATTATACACCCAGCTCTTGTTTAACTTGTAAAGAACCTTTTCAGGGTCAGTAGTTTACATTCTTTAAGTTTAGGTAATTAACTGATTGGGCCAAATGAACTCTGTACTGAAAAGGCTAAACTACATAGCCAGAATATTGCTGAAGCAGCCATTTAATCCTAGAAGACTCATAAACACTCTGGGATTCTAACAAGATAAGGTTCCCATTTATGAGACACACTCCCTGCTGTGTGAGGGATCAAGGCAGGGAGACAGAATTAGGAAGGTAATGTGATCTAGAGAGGAACAAGGTCTGAACTACAGTATTGGCTATGAGAATATGTCAATGAGAGGACTGATTAAAAATAAATATTATTTATAGACAGGCTAAAAAGTTACAAGGAGGGGCTGAATGAAGGTGAGGTATGAGGTACAGGGAGGGTAGTGACAAATAACAATATTAATAATAACAGAGACTAATATGTCAAGTGTTTACTTTGTGTCAAACACAATGAAAGATCTCTACATTTTTTCTCTTTCAACCCACACCACAGTCTTATGCTCTTTTAGCTCTCCATTTTCAGATGAAGAAAATGTAGCATAGGGAAGTTAAATAACATATTCAAGATTTCACATATAGTGAGGGAACGCCAGAAATCAAGTCCAAACTATCTAGTGCAAAGACTTAAGTTTGGACGACCGTGGATAATGTTGCCATTTACTAGGATCAAAGATTATAGGAGAAGGGGCAAGTTTACTGGCAAAGTATTTTAGTTTCAGAAAGATTGATATTGAGTGCAACAGAGAGTTGATTAAATGGATCTGGAGCTCCAAAGAAAGATTTGGAAAAGAGCTAAAAAACTGAAAGACATCAATATCAACAGAGGCTTCAGGACTGCCATAGGTGAATAACATGCACAATGTGAGGGCGGGGGTTAGCAAGAGGAGGTGATGAAACTAACCAGGCGAAGACACAGTTTAAAGAAAAATTTGATCAATTTCAAGATTTCACAGGCAATGACTTCAACTTGGAGAGCAACTTTTAAAGCCCACTGGTATAGCTGTGTGATTCCTGTAGCAATGGGATTCCTGAGCATGTGCCAGGGAAGATTCCACATACCTACCCTCTCCCCCCAAACACATTTACTTCCTAATCCCTGGAACCCGTAAATATTACTTTATAAAGTGTTTGACCATGTAAAGTAAAATAAAATGCTGTTACTTTATATAGTAAAATAAGTTAAAAAAAAAAAGCATTGCAGATGTAAACCTATTAATTGCCCGTGTAATTAAATTAATATATTGAGATGAGATTATCCTAGATTACCTAAATGGGCCCTAAATGCAATCACATATAGTAGAGAAAAATCTAATACACAGAAAAGGTCTAGACAGAACAGAAGATACTGGTTTTGAATATTGGAATGATGTGGCTACTAGCAAAGGAATGCCCATAATCACTGGAAAGCTGGAAAAAACAAGCAATGGATTCTTCACCAGAGCATCCAGTGGGACTATGGCCTTGCATGTTACCTGTCAAGTAATACTGGTTTCAGACTTCTGACTTCTAGTTCTGTGAAATAAAAATCTTCTCACTTTAAGACACCAAATTTGTGGAAATATGTTATGGAAGACACAGGAAACTTAACAAAATGTGACCTCAAAGTTACTGCTACTTATCACACCTTATCCAATAATTCCAAATTCTCATCAGGTCTCAGACCTCATTTGCTACATATTAGATATGGTGTCCTGGTTATCTGCATTGGTCAGATTTCTTCAAAACACATGGAATAGTAGTCATTTAGCTATCTGGGGAGGAAAGGGGAAGTTAAGTGTTTTACTTGAAAAGCACTATTCAAAATTATTAGTCTCTAAAACCCCAAAGTGTTGAATGACTTGCAGACATGGCAGTTCTTCTAACTGAACTGGATCTTGGGGAGTCATATAAGCTATCTCCCTATCTTTGCCTACACAGAGCCACAGATGAAAGGGTACTGGATTTTTGGCAGACTGCTGACCTACAGGTTAGAATGGCTACTGTTATTCAAGAACCTTGGGCAGACAACATTTGGGGAGAACCTGGTTAGATAAAGTAGCACATATGGAGAATAAATTGGATTTTTTTTTCCTGTAAAGTGTAAGAGAGATACAGCTATGCTGTTAAGATTGCTAGGAAGACTTCTCTCCGAAGTGTTATATTTGGAGGGGGGTTGGGGGAGGGGAATCCTCCTCCGAGAAGGATTCTAGAGGAAACAGTCCTGTAAATACATTTTAGCCTACTGATAAAACCAGAATAACTTCATGATACTGCTTTCCCTCTAGATTTCCAGAATCCCAAGGAATTAAGCACAATAAGTAAGTATACTTTGTGGATGTTGAAACCAACACAGAAGTGGAATGCTGGCAAAGCAAAAACCTTACAATTTTCAGCTATGAAAGAGAACCACGAGATAAGCCAGTCTAAGCTCCTCACTGTACAGATGTGAAAAATATTTTCAACCCAGCTTTAGATCTTACATAGTTACTCTGTAATTTTGCTTCAATGTCTATAGTGTTTTACTGAGCCAGGTGCTGATTCACGGCAATGAAAACATACTTACAAGCGCTTTTCCAGTACAAGGGACAATCATTATCACCCTGACGTCAGGCAAAAGGTGCAAACCAAAATTCCTCCTTCAGTCCAAGCACCTCCCTCCGGGTTTGGGACTTAAATACGTCAGCAACCCGGAAATTAGCGGAACGTAGAATCTAGACGCTTGCAGCTAGTACGGTTGCTTTAAGAAAAGAACGCTTCCGGTCGGCGAGGCTGTTCTTCAACTTGCAGTTTGGTCGGCCCTCAGTTCTCGAGCTGCGATTGGCCACACCAACGCTGAAAGGCGGACTTGTGTCAGGGTCACGCTCTCTCATTGGCTGCTGGCTACGGTGATTTGGAGGGAGGTAGCACGTTGAGCTGGAGGCTGAGGGGAGTGTGGTGGCACTAGGTCTGGCAGAGAATCCAGTGTCTGGTGGGAATCCGGGGCCAGCCTGGTCTGGGTCCCCGGGGAATGGATCGCGTGTGGAGTGCGTGGTGCGGAAAGTGCGTCAAAGAAAACGGGTCGTCGCTACCCTGGGCCCATCGCGTCGTTGTCGCCTGGCTCAATAGGGCCGAGTGGGATCAGGTCACAGTGTATCTGTTCTGCGACGACCATAAATTGCAACGGTACGCGCTGAACCGTATCACCGTGTGGAGGAGCAGGTAAAGCGACACACTCAGTCCTCCTGCCTGTGCTTGGTGGCTCCTCACATTCTTCTTTGCAGAATTAACTATAAAGCCCCATTCGCCAGACGTCCTCCAAATTGTGTAATGGTGCTTCTGTGACTGGTTTGGGCGTTGCCCCTCTCCCAGGTGCCTGGGAGAAAGTAGCAGCCAAGCTCTTGCTCTTTCCATTTGCAGAAAGAAAGTGGGTGTGCTTCAGCAAGCCTGTTGTCAAATCTGTGAAATTTAGCCTGTATCTTCGTTCATCATGGGGAGGTTTTAGGAGGGACCAGTGTGGCTGAACTAAGACTTAGGGGTAGATTAGTTTCCTAGGGTGGATTTCTGATTTTGACTTGCCTGCAAAACCATGTTTGGCTGGGATGCTTAAATCGGGCTGGTAAGAGAGTTGGGAACAAAAAAAAAACAAATAAAGATCTCAAGAGATAAGGGTCTTCTCTAGCCAAATTGAGAGTTTCAGGGTGAAAGATAGCGGTGTATCCACACTTAATTGTTATTTGATTGCATTGCAGTTAGGATACTGTTGGATTCCAGGGACATTACCCTCTTCTCACCTTCTTGGATTGCGTGTTCATTCACTAGAGCCAGTATATAGTAGGAATAGCCTTACATCAACCTAAATTTTGAGGTGGAGGGTGGACCAATGAAAGTAACTTTTATGATGGTACTGGACTGTGACCCTTCAGGTTAGGAAACGAACTCCCCCTGGCAGTGGCTTCTACTGCTGACCTGGTACGCTGTAAGCTCATGGATGTAACTGGTGGCTTGGGCACTGATGAACTTAGACTACTCTATGGCATGGCACTGGTCAGGTAAGACCTACTTGGGTTGGGGTGGAGGTAGGGGTGGAGGTGGGTGTGGGGATAGCATGTAATAAGGAAATCTTGTATTCAGATGCTACCTAAAGCAAAATGCCTTGTGTATCCCAGTGGTTGCTTGGCAGTGTTTGGTACCACCTGTCAACATACATTCTTTTTCTTTTCCTGAAAGCCTCTCTTACTTTTCTTTTCCCCCTTGCTTAGAATGTTGGGTGGGTTGATTCACAGCCAGTGATCCCTGTGAGTCTTTTCTAGCTTTGACGGTTTTATCATTTCTATCCATTTTAACTCTTTCACCCAGATGAACTTTTATGACTGGCTTAATATTCTTGGTCATGATGTAATAATGTGAATTTTCCAACTCTGCCCCTATCTATATCTAGCATCACTCGGCCTTTCCTCCTTCTCTCTATGAACATTGAAATGTTTCTAGTTGGCAGAAGTGGAGGCATGAGCTAGGAGTTCTTGACTTACAAAATAACTTAAATAGTTGCAGCAGTCAGGTGTACTTTGAAAAAAAGGCTGCCACTGAGTTTTCTCATCTGTTAAAATCACCATTCACCTCATATTGTTCCCCTTGTTACCAGTAGGTCCTCCCTAGCTCTTCTTACCTTGTCCTCCTTTAGCCATGTTTTCCAAATCATTTGATGTAAACTCTTGTTCTTACATATTGTGTTCTAGTGTTGTGATTACCAGAGTATTACCTAAACAGACCTAATCAAGGCTCGAGTACTGTCTTACTCATCTCTAGGGCTTCAGAACAGGGCAGTCTGAATGGAACCCTTCCCAGCTATGGCTGATACCAACCATTGGAAAAGGACAGAACAGTCAGTGGAAAGATTATAGACACGCAGGGTGTTTTGCAGTCCCAACTAGTTTTAGTAAAACTGTTATTTGGGCTGTGCCACTTATTTTCCCCCTTATCCCAGGTTTGTGAATCTTATTTCGGAGAGGAAGACTAAGTTTGCCAAGCTTCCCCTCAAGTTCCTGGCTCAGGAGGTGTGTATGATAATGTTGCCTTGATCAATTATTTCTCTCTAAAGGGACTCTTTAAATTGGTCCTGGGTTGACATTAGCACAGTCAGACTATATCATCCCACTACTACTGACCTAGCCCATCAAAAACACCAGAGCTTGTCTCTGCCTTATGGCTACAGTCTCAATGGGCTCGGCCTGCTTTTGCTGGAAGTGGCTTAGTGGAGCTGAAACATAAGAATGTACTGCTGGGTGGACACAGAAAAAGAGTGGTAGTCACAGCACCTGCCCTCAGGGAGCTGACTATCTGAGGGAAGAGACAAGCTCAGCCAGCCAGCATGAAAATACCAAGACCTTCTTACTCTGAGTATGTGAGGAGTGTAGTGCCCAGAGGGCAGGTAGATTGTTTGTCATTAATAGGTGATTCTTGGACAAAGTATAGGACAGAGGGAAGGAGGTAAAGTGTACCTAGGAAAGAGATTGATACAGACCAGTATTTTTATTTTGGAGAAGAGTAGTTGGTAGATAGGAGAGGCAAGTATCTTTTTGAATTTGTAAGACCACCTCCACAAAACAGTAAAAAAGAATCAGGAGAGGTGATTGCTAACGTTGACTCAGTCACTGAGACCAGAACTGCCTCTCAGGACCTCATTTTCTCTTTATGTAGAAATTGGGGAGAGGCCTTTCTTGTGGTTCCTTCAGCTTTAATATTTTCTAATTTATGCACTTAAACCCTCCCCTATAATCAGGTGAATATTCCGGATTGGGTTGTTGAACTTCGCCATCAGTTGACCCACAAGAAAATGCCCCATATAAATGACTGCCGTAGAGGTGAGTCTCGGGTAGTAAACATCATAGTTAAGCATAGGCACTTGGGATGAGTGTCCCATTAGCTACTTACATTGCCTTAACTAACTCCCTTCCCTTTTCTAGTATCTATTACCCCAACATGAAGGGGATAGGATGAATCAGGAGTTCTTAACTGCGTTGGATGTATGTCTAAAGAACCCCTGGGTTCATAACACTTGATTGGACACATTTCTCAAGCCACTCCTTACTCCTCTCCTTGGACACAGTGGTGCAATGTGGAGAGAGGAGGATCTCTGCCTAAAGTCAGAGCTTGGACTGAGATGAGACAGTGAGCCACAAACTATAAGGGTGGGCATCAAAAGCTCAGCAGTCAAGTTAAATAATGCAGAAGATCCCATGGTGCATACAATCTCAGAACTTTAAATAAAAATGGTTAATATTATTTATTTTTCCTTTTGTTTCAGATATTCCAATATGGCTTGATACTGTTCTGATCTAGTTTGTTATCTCAATACTGAGTTCTTTGATTTTGCCTTAAATTTTGTGCCTGAGGAGAGGAGTAAGGAGTGGCTTGACAAGTATATGCCATCAAGTATTATGATGGTTCCCAGCTAAGAACCCTTGATTCAATCTATTCTCTTCATTGGGGAAACAGATTTAGGAAAGGGAAGAGACTTAGTGAAGGCCATTAAGTAGCTAGTAGGGCAGGGTCTCTTTTGTTCCACTTTCTAGCCCTGTCTTTTCTATCCCACTTCCAAGTTCAGTATTAGTTTTTTTTTTTTTCTAGGAAGTGTACTGGTGATAGTACAAATCAAAGAGAAAGAGGATAACACAGAGTGAGAGGGGCTGTCCTAGAATATTTGAGATTTGTGCCTTCTTGGAGCTAGTTCTTTTCCCTTGGGGGCTTGTAAGATGAGGCTGGGGGCTGGGAGGGCTGGAGACCTGTTAGAAGCTGCTTATTTATGGCCATGCTTATGATACTGCTTTCCTTCTTTCCTTATACTAGGCTGCTACTTTGTCCTGGATTGGCTCCAGAAGACCTATTGGTGCCGCCAATTGGAGAATAGCCTGAGAGATACCTGGGAGTTGGAGGATGACAGGGAAGAGACAGATGAAGATGATCCACAGGAAGATAAAAATGCTGTTGTTGATGAAATAACTGAGCAGAAACCAGAGTCTAAGGATGAGAGGAAAGATGCAGAGCTGGATATCAAGGCTGACGGAGACAGTGAAGGCAACAAAGAGGTTGATCCACATTGGGAAAAGGCTCTGAAACATAAAGAGCTTTATGGTAGGTGTCCTTGGGAAACAGAGAGGGGCCCATGAGCCTAGAAGACTCAGGCTTAGTGTTGACACTGTTTATTTCCCTGTCTTGCATTTCCTCTGGGGCTTTGGTGAGTTTTAGCTCCAAAATTCACTATCGTAAATGATCTTCCTTAAGCCCTGTGAAGTAGGTAAGACAAGAATGCTAATTTCCAGAATTCAACTCGAAAAATGAGGTGAGAGACTCAGAATCCCATCAGCCAGGAACAGGGCACTAGACTGAATGCCCTATCTATTTCCCTATTCTGTTTTCAGAAAGAGCCCGAGAACTGCTTGTATCATTTGAAGAGGAGCAGTTTAAGGTAAGAAAGTGACTCTTGACTTTTTCTCATCTATCCCAGCCATTTTTTTCCTCTTGCCAGCTACCTGAGAGAAGTCCTGAAAAGGATTTGAAGGAAAAATGGCAAACTTGAGGGAACTTCTCGGAAAGAGAGAGGGGGTATCTAGGAAGGACAAGAGGAGCAGAGTCCACTTGACTGATCCTCTACACCCATGGAAGGTAGCAGATGATGGAAGTTTGTGGATTATCTGCCCCATTGGGTGGAAGGGAACAACTGGGCTTAGTGGTTGCATAGCTCTGTATAACTGCAGCTGACTAGCAGGTGGTGCCCAGGAACTTTCCTAGATCAGGTGAGCTTGAAGAGTGCTGTTTTAGGAAAGGTGGTAGTTTATAGGCTATTCAGCTCAACCTTTTCTTTTCACAGACAAAGAAATTTTGAAGTCATGGACAGTGAAGGGACTTACCCAAGGCCACAGATGCAGTTAGTGATAGATTCTGGGTTAGAACCTGGGTCTTGTGATTCCCTTTCTTTCATAACCCTTTATTTCCCCTTATCACTTTGCCTGAGGTCCAGCGAAATGCCCTTACTGGATATTTCAGTATTGGGGTACCTGGTGGTTGGGGACCACAGGTGATTAAGGAGATGGGAAGGGAGGAGGAGGAGTAAGAAAAAGAATTCTGACATTTAAGCATTAGACTCTTTTAGTTTCAAGGCCAGTAGAGGAGTTATGAGCTCACCCTTTGCATGCCCTGTTTAATCACCTGAAGGGAAGTCTTGAGAGGTTTTATAGGAAAGCATTTGGAGGGGTTGGGGAGATGTCTGACTGAACCAGTCTTCTAATGGTATTCTTTTTGCTGACAGGTGCTGGAGAAATTTAGGCATTTGCCTCAGGCCATTAAGGCATGGAATAACCTGGCTCCACCTGTAGAATGCATCCTCGCAGAGCTTAAGGGCATTATATGGGAGAACAGGTGTGTAACTGTAATCAGGGGATGTGTATGCTCTAGTGTAGAGCATAGCAACCCCACTGAAAAAGGTCTCCATATCCAAGCTTGCAGACTTCTGTTATAGGAAATCCTAGGGTTCTGACCCCTCACAGAGTTGACCCTGTATTGTGTACTATCCTCTTCCCCTGGCCCTGCCAGCTACCAAGTGAGAATATGCCTACTTTGAGTTCCTAAAATTATTAGAGGCAGGAGTGTCTGCTATCATCCATCCCCTGGCCACCTTTGTTCCCCTCTGTACATTGGTATGTGGAACTTAATAGGTTGGGATTGCCCCTGGATATTCCTATGATACTATTAAAAATCTTCAAGTATTTTATCAATGTCTGCCAACCTTGGCTCCTTGGCCACTTCCTTCAGCATCAGTTGGGTAGGTAGCCCTTCAAAGCTGGAAGAATTACCCTTTTGACCCTGTGCAGTAGAATTTGCCTCCTTGTGCTGAGCAGGCAGCTCACTGGCTGCTTTAAGTGCTCTCAGGGGATACTGATCTGAGAAGATGGGAGAGGGATGGAAGGAGAGCTCTTTCCTTTGAGCCCAGTGGAAGGAGGGCTGAGCATGACATCCATGCAAGCACTGTGATACCTTAGAAGCTATTATTTCCCCTCTAGGCCTGGTCAGCTGGGAAATCCTCTGTTGAGGAGCTTCCAGTTCTAGAGATGACTGGCCTGTTACTTGTTTTTATTTGTACAAGATGGCGAGGAGAGATTACACTCTGGCTTTTGATCTTTGTTTTGGGTTCTCAGAGTGAGTCTTTGGGATTCTTAGTCCTTGGGATGAAAGATGATATTTGGTCCAACCATTGAGTCCTCAATGGTTCTGCTCTAGGATCTGAAAGAGGACTATCATAGAGAAAGGGGCTGGGTAGGAGATCAGAGGGCTGTCGAGAAACAAACGTGCTGAACTGGAACTGAAATCTAAAAGTTTTTGACCTCTGTGAGGCTTTTTCTCTGTTTTGGGGTTTGTGTAGCAACTATAGACCTTGTTATGGGCCTTTAGATGAGTCAGCATGTGCTTAATAAAAGTATTTAGGGTCCTCCCTGGTGGCATAGTGGGTTAAAGCACAGCACTAAGAAGCTAAAGCCACTTCAGCATGAGTTTGATCCCCAGCCCCAGAGGTGACCCACGTGGCGCTGCAGACCTCTCCTGACCCACCCGCTGCTCCCCTCAGCAGTGTACTTCATCAGTAGGCCTGTTCTGCTCCCCAGTCTGTCTCTGGTGAAGCCTCTCACCGCCCCTGCACCTCTGGTCTATACCCCAGTTCTGTACAGATAAATAAATAAATCTTTTTTTAAAAGTTTATTTAAAACCCACAGAACTCAGTTTCTGGCCCTACCCCAGGATGCTGAAGCCTGAGATTAAACTCTCAGCTCCCTTCCTTTGCTCCCTTGCTGCTTTGGCCACTTGAGCTGGAGATATTAACTGCCTTGAGAGTGAATAAGAAACTTTTATCTGCTTCAGGTTGCTTAATTAAGTGTCCTTTTGCTCCAGGGAAGCTGTGCTGGATGCTTTTCTGGATGATGGCTTTCTTATCCCCACATTTGAACAGTTGGCAGCTTTGCAGATAGAATACGAAGGTAGGATCTTGGGAGTTCGCTGAAGCTCTAACATATATGTTTCCTGCACAGGACTGTAGGTTGGGTGGCCTTGCGCAGGGGAACAAGGGCAATTTTCTGCCATTCCCTGTGAAAGCCCCTCTCTGCTGAGCTGAACTGGTAGCAGTTGTTGGGCTATTCTTAGGTGCCATGGAATTGGTCGGGGTGGGAGGGGGAGAGGGGAAACATAATGTCATTATTGTACTATGTTAACTGATTTAGCCACTTGCTAGAGAGCTAGAACAGCAGAACTGGAAGGGCCTTGTGAGGTCATCTAGTCCAACATCCTCATGTTACAGATGGTCAGACTGAGGTCCAGAGAGGGGAAAGTACTGAACCAAAGTCACACAGTGAGTTATTGATAAAACTGAAGCTAGAACCAGAGCTCTTTTTCTTACATACTGTTTTGAGCTATTTGTTGGTTCCCAGATACTAACTGGTTTCTCTCCTGGTGTTCTGCTCTCCTCTTTCCTCCTGGTTCTGTGGTGGCAATTCTGTTGGTGGTGGTGGTGGGGTCCCCTCGCTATCTTCTTCTCTTTCCCTCGTCTCTTCCTCTTTTTTCTTTCTCACCCTTTCCTTCTCTTCCCTCTTTCCTTCCCATCCTCCTTTCATCTTCCACTCCCCTACCTTTCCTTATCTCTCACTGGCCCATGCTTCCCATTTTCCTGTCAATGGGTGTCCCTCACAAACTAGAAAACGTGGACTTGAACGATGTCTTGGTGCCAAAGCCGTTCTCTCAATTCTGGCAGCCCCTGCTCAGGGGCCTGCACTCCCAGACCTTCACGCAGGCCTTGCTGGAGAGGATGCTTTCTGAGTTGCCAACCTTGGGAGAAAGCGGGATCCGGCCCACCTACATCCTCAGATGGACAGTTGAATTGATCGTGGCTAACACCAAGACTGGTGAGAGAGACTAGCCCTAGCCCCAGGGCCTAGTGCAGCTCAAGCAAGAGCATCTGCCACCTCAGCTCTCAGCTGAATAAATAGTACCAGGTGGACCTATCCCTGGTTAAGGGTTTAGGCTCTGTGGCAGTAGGGAACAACTCTCTTCCCACCTTTTTATTCTCAGAGCCAAGAAAACTGGGCTGGAGCTAAGACCCCTGAATGCTTTGAGCAATTGGGAAGTAGAGAAGGGCCTACAGGGTGAAGAGCCCGGGAAGGGACAGAGCTAAGGTTTTCATGGTAGAAGGTTGTGCGGGATGGTCTTACTGATTCCTTCTCCTGAAGTTCTCTCTTTTCTCTAAGGACGAAATGCACGCCGATTTTCTGCAAGCCAGTGGGAGTCGAGAAAGAGCTGGAGGCTATTCAACTGTTCTACCTCCCTTGACTGGCCCCGAGTGATTGAGTCTTGCTTGGGCTCGCCTTGCTGGGCCAGCCCCCAACTCCTTCAGCTGTAAGTCTCTTAAATTCCATCTGGTAAAGAGGGTAAGGCCCTACAAGCCTCAGGGCTGCACAGCTTGAGAATGATACATTTGGATGGTCCCCTTGCAAAGATATCTAATCCCATCTTCTTAATAACAGATGGGGGGACTCCCAAGGAGGGGAGTAATAGGGTATTCTTGATGAAGTTCACTAGCTCAAGACCTGGCTGAGCAAAGTCCAGACTGATAAAGGGTGAGACAATTCTCCTAGAGTGCTTAGCACAGTGGCCTGTACAGAGTAAGTGCACAATAAATGGTAGCTGCTATTTATTAGTAAACCCAATCTTCTGACTCTGAGCACAGTGCTCTTTTGTCATTATCTTTCCAAAGTATACCACTCATAGGTGCACAACAACCTTTAGTGATTCCCCATTGCCTTCCTGATGAAGTCTAGGCTCAGCCTGACATGCAAAGATCTTCTGATTTTGTCCTGCCTTATCATGGTAACCAGACCTCCTGTGATTCCCCTTATCCAATTCACTGTGGATGCTATAAGCATACTGAATTATTGCATTGGTTCCTATAAACATTTATGGTTGTCTCCCTTTCATCTGTCATTTCCTGACGTTAAGCCATTCTGTCATACTCATGGAAGCCTTTAGCTTCCATTTGGGTGACCCATCTGACACTACAGCTCCTCAACTCCAGTGACCTTCAATTTTTACTACATTTAGCAACCCATTTTTATTATTCAGAACTGTTCCATCTCTGAAAGCTGGCATCCTACTCAGTGACCACAGTTTCTTGCCCTTCCAGTTCTCATCATGACATCATTTTGCCTACATCTAGACTTCCATTCCTCCACTTCTTGCCTCCTGCAACATTGCCTCCCCTCTATCCTGTCTATAGTTGATTATGTTAGCCACT
The DNA here is from genome assembly GCF_000260355.1 of Condylura cristata. Taxonomy (NCBI): domain Eukaryota; kingdom Metazoa; phylum Chordata; class Mammalia; order Eulipotyphla; family Talpidae; genus Condylura; species Condylura cristata. The sequence goes on from NW_004567157.1 coordinate 362,001, forward strand.
CATAATCAGCATACTTGACTCTGCCCATTTTTTGGCATTTCTGACTTGCAACCACCCCCGGTTGGGATTGATCCTCCCTACTCTGCTTCCCCTACTCCTCAGCCCAGGTAGCTGAGCTCTGCTGAGAAAACCACATAGCCCTGTGGATTGCTGCCACTGTAGAGGTATGATTTTTAATCTCATGTCACACCTCAGTTCTGCTTGTCTGAAACTTTTACTTGTTTTCTGCCTACTTTCCCATTTTCTGACTGTTCTTAACCTTTCCTCCTCTCCCATTTCACCCTAGCTTCTTCAAGCACATTGAGGCATCTAGCAGGGCCCACTTGAGGCATCTAGCAGGGCCCACTTGACCCAAGGTCCAGCCCTTACTGATCCATGGCTACGTTCAACCTTCTCACAGGCCTCAGGATGAGGTGGCCTTGCCTGTTTCAAAGCCTGCTCCACCTGTGCTCTGTAATCGCCACTGCCAGTATCATTGGGGCCTCAGTCCCAGCTCCTCCCTTGTTCTACTGGCTCTTGCTTTTCAACCTGTGAATATGCCTGATTTTTCTCATCTTAACAGCAACATAAGCAAAATCTCCTTTGACCCTCTTTTGGGTTATCACCAGTTTTTACTGCTTTCCCTTCCATAAAATATCTCAGAAGAATAGTATATACTCAACAACCTCAAAATTTGTCACTACCTTCTTAGTCCTCAACCTGCTATAATTTGCAAGAGCTGCAAGAGAAGCTTTAACCTCCTTATTACCCAGTCCAGTGGGCCCTTGTCCATTGTTTTGTCTACTCTATTGATGCTTTTTACTACTATCTGGAAGTCCCAGTGCTTTTTTTACACGTTCCTATAAAGTACCCAAACCCAAATTATTATACCTAGCTCAGACTTTTCCATAAGTCTCAACATGCTATATGTGGTAACATGTCAGATATCCCCCTTAAATGACCCACAGGCACCTTACTATGGCCACAAGAGAATTGGTCATCTTACTCTCTAACCCCAAAGTGTTCTTCCTTCTCTGTTTCCCATCTCACTTGGTGGTGGGATCTACCCTATCATATTGACTCTCAGGTTCCTCTGATATCTGAGATTTTGTGTTGCCATGTCTATTTCCCCTAGTGTCTCCTTCCCTTCATCAAACTAATATTCTTGAGGGCAAGGGCTCTACATTTACTATCTGTGCCCCAGCACACCACATAAATCCAGGGCCCAAAAAGACCTCAGTAAATGCTGTTGAACTAAACCTTACTCTGCAGTTTGTCAGTAGTGCTTTATTCGGTGGGAGCTGACTCTCCCTGGGATTCAATGAAATGGTAGTCTGGGTACCAAGACCCTTTTAGCCCCATTGACTCCCTGCTCCCTATCACCAATAAAATCAGAAAGTATTTGAGCCCTGACAGCATTTGGGCTGAGTAATAGCATATGAGATATAAAAAGTAGCCCTGTAGAAAACGTCAGCCAGATCAAAACCTCCAGGAGATGGAACTGAATCAGACAGCCAAATCTCAAAAAATGTGTATTCTGTGATAGAAGTGATATGGATGGGTGGAAACTGGGAGAAAAACCAAAAAGGCCTAGTTCAGGAAATCACCACAGAAGAAGCTTTCAGTTAGGAGAAAGAATAAAAGTTAGGAAGTCAAAAGGAACATGGCATGTGTATGCAATGGAGGGAGGGAGTGAAAAGACCAGCATGGAGAAATTTGGACAGGTGGCCTTCAAGGTACTTTCCAATCCTAAGTACCTGCAGAGTGGAAGCTGCTGGTCTCAGAAATGTCTGAACCACAGAGACCTTCTCCCAACCCAAGCATACCAAAAGGATGCAACACATGCCAGCAGTAACAGCAGCTCACCTGTGTACAATTTCTTGTGGAAAGACCCTGTCTTTCCCAGATAATCGATGAAGCTATTCCTAATCCCTTTATAAATGTGGGAAACAGGTTTTACACAGGTGTCATGCTGTAAGTCAGTGGCAGTCTGCACGCCACAATTGGGACCAGATCTAGACATCCTGTCCTTTTTCTTGTGTCCTCTCCACAGTGTTCCACTAGATTGTGTCCTCTCCACAGTGTTCCACTAGATTGCACTGTTGCCACAGAGTGTGTGCTACTAGGTATTCACAGAACATGGCTTTTGTTTTCCCCAGAGGAAAAGAAAGCTACTACTGGCAACTAAGGGTCAGGCATAATACACGTTATTTTTTTATTTTGTACACATTATTACATTTTATTTGGCATAGCAAACTTTTGGTACAGGTATTCCACCTTTACATGGCAGACAATGACATCAAGTCTCTGAGAAGAGAAGTGCTTTAACCAGAAGTTGCATGGCCTGTTTATGGTGGGACAGGGATTTGGCTCTGGTATTGTGAGTCCAAAGTCAACCTCTTTTCCAACAATCTGACTGGCAACTTTCTCAGTCTTGAGCCCAAGGAAGGAGAGGCATTTTTATGACTTGTGTCACACCTGCACCTCAGAGTCAGACTAGTCAGCTCAGGATAAAGGGTGGGTAATAGTAAACGTCAATAATATGTTGTTTTGCCAATATCAAGTGCCTGGGAATATTTATTATTAATCATGCTAGTGGACACAGAAGGAAGAGTTTCTCTGACTGGCTTTTCCTCCAATAAAGCTGGCAACTTTTCAAGAGCATCCCCCACCAGCATCAATTCTGTTTGAACCGGTGTCTTTTCAGAATATGAAATTAGCCCTGTAGAGAGGGTCTCCCAATTGAGTCACTCTCCTGTGGCCCTGCCCCCAGTGATTAATGAGCAGAGGCCATGTGTGGTCAGTGCACCTGTGGGATCCAGAGAGAAGGCCATCCACTGAGCAGAGCTCCTTGGTAGCTCTGCTACCAACCTCGACACACACATATAAAAATTAGCCATCTGTTCACCCTGCCCATGACTCCAGCATAACCAGATGGCTCCAATAACCAAATTGTATGTGGGGCTCTGCAAAGGATGCTTACCCTCTTCCCCAGGGGCTCTCCTTCCTGATAGCTCTGTATCTGTTGGTGGTTTTTTATTATCACCATCCTGTGTGTACAAGATATCGTCATCTTTACCTCTCCACTGCCAGACCCCTACCATCTGTTCATAAAACCTCTGTCCTTAACAGTTTCTCTTCCACCACCTATCCACTACCAGTGTGCTAGGTCATCCCTCACCAACTCTCCTTGGTCTCCCTGCCTCCAGGCCACCCTGGCCCAGCAATCCTCCACTTGGACACCATGGTGATCTTCAGAAATGCAACCTTCACCTGTGCTCAAGGTCATAGATGACCCCTCTGCCAAGCATACACATAACCTTGCAGCCTTCTCTTCCTCTCACATCTCCTTTGCACAGCCCTTCCCCTCAAACCAGGTTTCTCACTGTACATACACAGCATAGCAGTGCTAGTTCTTGTCTTTCTGCAAGATACCCTTCCTTCATCTCTCCTGCCCTCTTTGTGCTCTCTGCATCCCCATAGCTCCTACAGTGCCTGAGGTCCAAAGTGTTCATTTGGCCTCGCTCCCACATGCTTTGTCTTGTCAGCTGCTGCTCCCCCCACCCTTTTCTCCATTCTAGGCCAAGCTGTAGTTGTTTCCAGAAAATGATCCCACTTTGTATACCACTCAGAAGGAGCCTAGCACAGTTCAAAATATGTCTTTGAGACTCAGGACAGATTATTCAGCTAGGCCAGAGGAAGAGAGGGAATTATATTTTCATTCGTTGCAGGCCTATTGGCTAGTTTGTTTATTTATACAACATTTTAATACACACTGATAGCTATCATTTATTGCATGCCCACTATGTGTCATGCACTGTGCCAAGCATTCTATGTGAGCTGTTATTTATTCCCAACCACCATTTAAGTCAGTTGCCACTATTGTCCTCATTTTCCTGAGAATGGAAATGAGCCACAGAGGAGAATCATAGAATTTGTTCAGGGTCCATGTTCCTGTTGTTTTTGTGTTCTGTCTGCTCTACTGCACTGCCTTCAAAGTCAGATCTAGGTCAGAGACCAAATTCAATTCCTGAAGTGACGTGAATCTTTCCCACCCCATCCCTCACTTTGATCAGCATCTTCAAAGCCATGGGTCAGGTCCCACCTGACGAGGAGCAGGAGAAACTGCTGCGTATCTGTTCCATTTATACCCAAAGTGGCGATAACAGCTTGTTGCAAGAGGGCTCAGAGACTTCCTTCCTTGGTAAGTCTCCATATACACTGGATAGACTGTATTGGAACCTTAAACCAGCTGACTGCTGCTCTGGACATGAAGGAAAAGCTCAGCATCATGGGGAGCAGGGCACAATTAATGATATCAAGGAAGATGAAAAGGAGAAAGTGGTCTTGGAAGACCAGGTGGAGGAAGAGGACGGAGAGGAAGATGAAAATGTTGTCCAGGAGAAATGGGAAGAAGAGGAGGAGGAGGAAGATGATGATGAAGATGATGATGAAGATGAAGATGAGGAAGAGGAAGACAGAATGGAGGTGGGGCCTTTCTCTACAGAGGAGGAGAGTCCTACTGCTGAGAATGCCTTGCTTCTTGCCCAGAAAAGAGAAGCTTTGCAAGGTTCTGCATGGCAAGTTAGCTCAGGTAAGAAGACCAATACACAATGTAGCCCCACACTAATCTTCCTTGCCTGGCTGACTCTTGAGTCCCCTCCACCCTGGAGAAATTATAAAAAGTTGCAGGTGGTATCCAGTGTGAACAAGCCTTGGAAGAAGCCTAGTGTATGGGTGATAGTTAGATTTCTTTAACTTTAGGATGGTTTATTGTGTTCTGGGAACTTAATTACTATCAGCTTGTTAACTGCTTCATGTAGAGAGCACCTTCAGAATGTGTGTATGAGAACAAGGCAACAGAACACGCAGGAGAAAGTGAGAGTGGGATGGATGGATATGTGATTCTGCATGTGTTTTTCACATGCAGTAATCCAGAGACAGGGAGACAAAAGGGCATTCTGTCTATGAGAGTGTGTATGTACACACGGAGGCTGGATGGTAATAAGACAGGGTTTTGTTGTGTGTATGAGAAAGAAGGAACCAACAGCATTAAGTCAGAGGAGGTAGAAGTAAGATCAGAAGTGACCAAAAATGGTGTGGTTTCAAGATACACATACAAGTTAGAAAAAGCCAGGAGGGATCAGGAAGGATTGATTAGAAAGTGGGGAAATAATGAGTTTGCTCATGAGGCCAGTCTTTTGAGTACCATCTTTTAGGTTAAGACATCAAGAATTTTAAGGCAGGGAGACCTGAAAGGAATGAAGAGTCTGGTATGTGTCCATGGGTTTGTATGTATATGTACACAGTGAAGGCATATGAATGTGGGCCACAGCTTGTATGATGCACCTATCTGAGAACCAACTAGTTTGTTCTTACCTCGTCCCTTTGTTCTGTAGATGATGTGCGATGGGACACCTTTCCTTTAGGCCGAATGCCAGGTCAGACTGAGGACCCAGCAGAGCTAATGCTGGAGAATTATGACACCATGTATCTTTTGGACCAGCCTGTGCTAGAGCAGCGGCTGGAACCCCCAAAGTGCAAGAACGGGTGAGTGCCCATGGCAGCAGCATTTCTCTCCCCTTTCTCTGCCTCCTATAGGAGAAAGGAGGGGAGAAAGGGAGAGAACACAACAGGGGTGGGAGGGGAAGTAGCTTTTCCCAGTCAGTGCTTAAATTAGTGAAGTATGAGTTCCAGTCCCTGGCAGGGCCTTTGTCAGGTGTCCTGGTCCCTAGTTAGGGGAGCCAGTGAGGCAGTCATACAGAACTAGATTTACACTCCTCTCAAATGCATCCAGTTTCTGTGTGTACATGAGCACGCACACGTGTGTGTGGTGGGGCGGGGGGACACGCGCATGCATACATACAGTTGGGGAGGAGAAAGGTCCATAGCTTTCGACAGATTCTGTAAAGGGTCCACCAATGCCAAAGGTCAAGAATGGATGCTCTAATCCAAATTTTTCATATTTCTGAGGAGAAAACTGAGGCCCAGAAAGAGGAAGGGATTTGTCCAAAGGTGCACAGAGTAATCAGTAGACCTCCCTGCACTGTCCAGGCATCTTGGTAGCAAGGCATGTGCAGGACTCCATGCTCTCCCTCGAAACTCACCTCTGGATCACAGGCATGGGAGCCCTTGGGTCATCAGGGAGCCAGGACCCAGACAGCCCTTGCTGAGGGGCTCTGCTGGTAACACAAAGGATCCCATCCAGCAGCCTGTACATTCCGGAATGCGTGGGCCATTGTGACCATGAGAATCTTGTGAGTACCAGAGAGAGACCCCTGTGGGCCCCTGAAACAGTGTTCCTGTGCCATCTGCCCACTTCTGGGGAGATAAGTCCTTCCTCTGGAGGGTTATAGAACACAGGGGCCCCAAGAGCAGTCCAGGCCCAAGGCAGTGCTATAGACTGTGTCATGGGCCAGCAGCATGCCTCTTGGAGAAAAGAGGCAGCTGAGGAAAGCCAGATGGTCTGTAGTTGGGTGTGGGACCCACATGTCTGTGAGAAACCAACTTGGGCCAGGCTGGCTTCATGAGCTCCAGAGTATCAAAGGTGAAGTGTGGGTAGGTGGAACTGTTAAATGTCAAAGGAAGGTAATTTCCTGACCTCCAGTAGGCTTCCTTTACTGAAGCAGACTTAGCTAACACCCCATCACACTTCATCCCATCTTCCCTTTTCCTTGCCTTTGCTCTAGCCCTGACTTGTATATATGCCATGGGCAAGTCCCTTTTCATGTCTGGGCCTCAGTTGAAAAATGGTGGGTGATGGGAGCGGGGTGGGACTAGATCATCTCTAAGGGTTTTTTCAGCTGCAGTAGTGTAACCATGGATCGGCCTGAAGGGAAGGATAATGGCTTTGCTCTCAGCTGTCACCATCATCCACCTGTAAGGACCTTTGACCTGCAAGAAACAGAGGAAGCAAGAATGTTCTGAGTTGGACCAGGGAGAGGGAGGGCTGGCTGTCATCTTATTTAGGGCAATTGTGTAGTTCTAGAATGATACTTGGCCTATCCCTACAGTTTCAATCTGGTCTTGTGCCTCTTAACCAGTTCTTGGGGGTGAGAGGAAAGGATCTAGCCCAGGGTCTTTCACCAAGCTCTATGGCCTAGGAAATATGTATATTTAAGGCAGCCATCTTTAATATCTTCCTGGGATTGGGGTGGTTTCGGTCCTCCTCCTATCTCAATCCTAATAGGTCTGCTACTGGCCCTACATTATGTTTCATTTGAAGAGCCCACCTTTTCCTCCCCTTCTTTATCTGAGGAGAAGGCAGGGCCATCCTAAGTAGTTTCTAAGGATTTAGTCTAGTCTCTTCTTTATAAAGGCAGGCAGAATAGTGGGCCCTTTTCATGGGCACATGCACATCAAACATACTTAGGTTTTCTAGAGCCAAGTGCAGCCTTCTTCCATGTCTGACCCCTGTCTTCTCTCCACAGCACTCTGGGCCTGAGCTGTGGCACTGGCAGTGGCAACTGCAGCAATGGCAGCAACAGCAGCAGTAAGTTGGAGGGTCTTCTCTGGAGCCAGGGCCAACTACATGGGCTTAAAACTGGCCTGCAGCTCTTCTGATACCTGCCCTGATGCAAATGTTCTTCCAGCCTTGCTGGGGCAACAGCTCCAACCTCCCCCTGCCCCCAACATACCTTTCCCTGATGTACCTGATATTCCATGAAACAACCTGGGAAACAACCTATACCAACCACTTAACCTCAGCTTTCTACCATGGTGGAAATTTGAATGTTTGGGCTTTTTTTTTGTTTTGCTTTGAAAAACAATAAATAATCAACTATTGTTTGTGAGATGAGGGTGTGTATCCTGGGCCAGACCTATGTAGTCTTTGCTTTATTCTAGAGGCTCCAGAGATGGCAGGATTATAATAGGCCTTCAAGTGGGAGCTGATTCCTTTGTCCCAGATTGCTGTCACCACCAGGCCCCACTCATACTTTCTGCCTGCTTCAAGCCTTTCTGCTCCCCTTAGCTATAAAGTGCTGCCAACTCACTTGGAAGCCTCATACCCAGAGGAAGTGCAGTGCTGGCTGCAGAGCCCAACCATCTCAGAACCTCCTTGACAGCATGGAGACCACCCAACCTTCCTGCTAATACTAAGCAGCCTTCTGGCTCATTTCCCTGCCTGCTTTCATTGGGTACCAAACAGTATATGAAATCCAAAGGGAAACTTTTGTGACTTTCCCACTCCTAGAAAAAATAAAATGGACCTTCCTGTGGTGCGCATTGGAGTTAGATTAGAGACTGACCCTGAGCTCACTATTAATGGTCACCAGATCCCTCAGACACTTTCTACCCTGTGTCAGTTCTAAGCTGTCGAGAGACATGGATGAATAAACTATATTCTTACCCCTCAGAGCCCTCTGACCAGTAAGAAAGGACAGTCACCTGTTTTGATAACCTAATGCATGCCTCTGCTGAGTACCTTAAGGGAGTTCATACGCCATGAGTAGTTTTTCTGAGTGTATTTCCAGCGTGGTGGCTGACTAAGGTCAAGTCTGGGTATAGTTATTCCCCATCCCCACATTGGGAAGAGACAGCTGAGTTAGAGAGAGGGTATCTCTGTGAGGACAAATTTGACCACAGGCAAGGGGAAACAAGGGACAGAAGCAGCAGCATTCCAGCCCTGAGGTAGCTTAGGCAAGGAAGGAGAAGGCTTATGCTATGAAAATGCCTAGGAGAAATTCAGTGTAAATATCACATCAGAGTCCAGTCTAGGGCTTTATCTTGAGTTAAGATCCTTAGGAAGTCCCAAACACCTTTGAATTTTAAGAATATGTCCACATGTTTTACCAAATTATGAAAGGGTTCCATGAACCCAGTAGCCCATCAGGATTAAGATTTACTGCCTGTCCTATGTGAACCCAAACATTAGGCATAGGCAAAGTGACTGCTTTGGTTAACAGTCAATTTCCTTTCAGTTCTTCCCTATTCAATACAGTGGCAAACGCTGTCCTTTAACACCCTGGAATGTCAGCTGAAGGAGCCCTCAAAGAACATGTAAGTCACATCTAGTCAAGAGATTTCATAAATGTGTATTGTGAGAGGAGGTAACTGAGTACCTGTTTCTGAGGAGCTGGGTGCTATAAGTTCTTGGTTCCCCTCTGCTAATTCTCTCAAGAAGCCTGAATTTTATCTGTTGTGTATGTTTTGGGATTCTATATAAGATTTCCTTTGCAAAATGAATTTTGCTGGTTAAAAAAGATAGAAATCATAGTTCTCAGCTAGCACCCTTATTTTATGCATTATGAAACCAAGGCAAATAATAAAAGAGAAGGGATTTGCCAAGAGCACAGAAAAATTAATTTGGTACAGATCCACATATCTCCCAAAACCAGCTTTACTTGGGTATTTGTGAGAAATAAAAAATAGTGCACCACACTCCTGATCTGAATCAGAAAAGTTGAGGATGGACAGCAGTGTGCTTCAACAGTCCTTTCCACAGATTCTGATGTATTATAAAGTTTGAGACTCACTGGTATAGGGGAGTAAGCTACTCAAGACATAAGTACCAGGCAAGCCACACTACTTGGAAGTATGATGTTAGTCACACATCAAAGTATGATGTTAGTCACACATCAAAGCACTACAGAAAGATAGGTCTGGAGGTTAATAAAGAACATGGCATGTTGGGACACCAATGAAGGGGGAAAACATATTGGTTACTTACAGAAATCAGTCCTCCACCTGGTTGTGAACCACCAGTGGAAGCGCTGCCCAGCCTAGCCCTGTGGGAAATAGCAGTTGACAAGGACTTGGAGCTGTATTAATATATGAAAATTAGAGTATATATGCTTATTGTACTAAAATTAAGATGAACTCATTTAGGAAAATACCTGTCCTTATATCCTTACAATGTTACTCAAGATGCAAATCCCAAAAACAGAAATTTCATTTTTTTTAAGTAGTGAATTGGAATCTACATTATAGGTCATATGGCTTTTGTGTGATGTTCTTGAAGAAACAGAGCCATTAGTAGTTAGTAAACAAATAATTTATGTAGTAAATAGTTATGGTTACAGTTTAGTGTCAGTGATACAGCATTTTTCATCAAGATTGTAAGTGAAACAAAGCCTCATGAATAATCATAGTACATTCATGCTAGTGAGAACATATTGCAAAACTTTGCACATGCATTACAGCAGCAGACACAACTTGGGACACAATATATTTTCACTCACTTCTGGTTGGCTCTGTATTTTGTCATTGAGACTTACACTATATTTGGGTCAAACAACCCAAAGAGGTTTGTAAAAATTTACAACCATTTAACAATATTTTTGATCTCACAAATGAATAAAGCAAACTACTGTAGCTCAATGATACATAAACCAATGCTAAAAGTAGTCATTCTGCCTATGTATATAGCTAGCTAGAATATGATAATGGTGAGTATACTTAGTCTTTTCAAAGGCATAGACTAGACAAATAGTTTACAGAAATATACTGGGAGAACTAACTGTAGTGCCATTTTTGTTGAAGACTACACTCCTCAGTTATAAGACCTAAGGAGAAACAAACTAGTGGAAGGCAGAAAAGGGTTAGAAGGAGACCTGAGTAGGGAGGACTCTTTGGACAGTACATTACTTTCTCTGTGCAGTTCCAGATGTGGTTCACAGAGGAATACAAAGTGCAGTGAAATTGTTGGCCCTCAACAAGGGCACTTGTACAATGTCCCATACTTACAGCATGAATAGAATGGTAATTAAGTGCCTTTCAAAATGAACTCTTCTATGTTAAAAGAAAACTCAGTGCCAAGGATTAGTGGCTATCAATGTATGAATTGTAGAAAGATAATTTATTCAAAAATAGAAAAAATGGGTTTTCAAAGTTTTCTCCTGGAAAATGGAGGGAAGGGGAGATAGTAAGGGATGGAGAGAGAGACACAGAGAGAATATGTGTGTGTGTGTGTGTGTGTGTGTGTGTGTGTGTCTCATTACTTAGAAGAAGAAAAACTTTGTGGACCATCTCCATAAGGCACCTGTCCTTCTCCCTTCCTTGCACCTTGCACCTTAAGTGAGAGTACAAGAATACAATGGCTGTATGTTATCTTTGAAAAGGCTACTTTCCTTTGAACTTCCTTACAGAAATAGTGTCCTGGATTGACCATGCCACTCCACAGTCACACTTCTTCAGGTCAAAATAACAAATTATGAAAAAAATAACAAAATCTATAAAATTTTAAGACCTGAACAGGCACAGACTTGCTATGAGTTCAGAAACTCAGAGACTTAAAATTACAAAGCACCTCTTGCAAAATGTTCTGCTTCTTGAAATTCACACAAAACTGTGTAGTAATCCCCTGCTAAGTGCTTGGAGGTAAGTATCCTGAAGGAGACACTCTTAGCCCCACAAAGGAAGCTTGATTGTATTACTAAGGGAGCCAAAAGATTCCCAATACTTCTTTGTATTTGCTGTTTTATCATTATAGACAAAATGGAAAAGTTAAGAACTATGCAGACCTCAATATTAAAAAATAATTCTCTAATGAAGAAGCAAGATAGATATTTGCGTTAATGCTTATATAGCTCCATTTATATATTTTTATAGGTGATTCACTGACAATTTTACACAAAATTCCTTTTGCAAGGACATTAATAGGCTAAAGAGAACTTGTGCAATATAATGCTTGAAATTAATTGCACACACAGTTCCTGTGTGAATAATAATAAAGAGGCCTTGAAAAAGTGTCTTCATTGATAAACTACTACTGCCCTTTGGAAATAAAATCTCCCTCACAACCCCTGAGATCCTTCCTTGTGACACATGGTGCCACAAACATGGTGAAAAACCAATAGCAAACCTCTTTTAGATGAGTTTTGTACATTTGTTTCTATACAATCAGGAAAAAAGATACAATTTGTATCAACAAAAGGTCATTCCTGGTTATTTGAGCATTGCTTCTAGCTGCTTTGGCTCACATTTTATGAGGAGAATGGCAATTGTTTTTAGTAAATAAATACATATACTGCCTTAACAGAATTTCCTGTATTGGAAGTAGCTTTTAAGGTTTTTTTGAGTACTATGAACATGTTCAGGATGAGAAATGTAGCTGACAAGAGTAAACTTGTGCTTCCCTGTAAGTTGTGCAGCTAGTGGATACTGTGGTGCCATTGATAATTTTGATAGGAAGATGAATGGCACAAAGGCAGTAAAGTCAACTAAAATTGTCATATACCCTGATTTAAACATGAGACAGATTTAGAAGGCCCAAAATGTTGAAAGTAGGAGGTGGTATTTTGTGAAATAGCATGTACTTCCGTGATAACTGTCATTCTCTATAGACCTACCTGATAAAAAATGTTTTTACACCTTCATGTGCAAGAGAATGGGAAAATCAGAGGGTAGGAGATGAATATAAATATGAAGTTGTGGTTAACTAAAGAGAAACATTGATTGAGATGCCGTTTTGATCAACTATGGACAGACAAAAAGCAGCATGCAAGCCATTAGCAAATGACCAGAAACAACCCTGACTACAGCCTCACATTCAGAGTGTTTCACAATAAGAAACATTAATAGGCAGTGTCATACCTTCTTATGAAGAAACAAAGGCCAAAAGCAGGCCTTCTCAACTTTCATGAAAAAATGACCATAGAAATTAGCAAGTTCCAGCTCAAGAAATAGTGAGCTGGTGATGGTTCAAAATGTTGAAGTATACAATGGATTCAAAAGGGAGTTCATTTAGTGCAGCTTAAAAAAAAAAAAAAACACCTCTTTGAGAGGCATTTAGCTACAAATATACCCACCCTGAGCAATATACAAGTTGCACAAATGGTGTAGCAGAGGCCTGCCTTCTTACTACATTAAATGATTATTTAAGGGCCATTTCATCTGCTGGATTAAAAATGTGATTTGTTAGCAAACTTGCAGCATCCCTTTTTGGAAGCTGTCTTTTCCACCTAGAAAATCCCCTGGTTTTGTTTCTTAAATTCTGCTCTCAATTCTGCCAATGAGTGATTATTGCCTAAAGTGTGGACAGCAGGAGAGAGGGGTTACATAACTGCATTGTCTTCCATTACATTTCATCCTGTGACATTGAATACTACATAGATCACGGGTGCAAAGAGCATTGTGTCATCTCACAAAAGAGTGCATCTTTTGTGTTCCATACTGAACGCTTTATGAGTTTGACCATGTCTCTTGGGATAAAGGAAGCTTACTCTTGTAGTAAATCCCTTGGTCCTGGTCAAGCTTTTTTTGTACTTGTCTAGCACACACATTTTCAGAAGGCTGCAATCTAATCCCTATTTGCTGAGGTGAAGAGACTTAAAAGCTAGTAAGAACTGTCAATAAATACTGACAATTAAGAAGTACAAAGGAAATAGAGCTGGTTTGCTCTGTTACTTAAGAAAAGCAATGTTCAAATATAGGCAAAACTAACTGAAACTATGAAATGTCATATAAAAAGTTGAGTCAGATTTGTGATCTGTACAGCTGTAGATTGAGGACGGTGCAGCATCTGTCTTTTCACCCTCACTATCTAAAAGGTTATACAGAGATGTACACATCTCAAACTAAATACATATAGTCACACATGCAATATAATTGCTAACAATAAGTTTGAAATATAGCTCTAGAAACTTCAGTGTGACTCTATAATGTGGTTATTAAAGATATTGACTGGTCAGATAGCCATGCAATGAAGTATTCATTTACTTTTAAATAGCTGTATATATTATTACAAATCCTAAAAGGTTAATTGCACATATGACCTGATCCTGATGCACTCCCTAAATTAAATGTATCATTGATACATTATAATATTGTATATGTGACTAAGAATCCCTTTGGGTTTCTTGAGTTTAGGCCTCTCCCCCTGGATTTTATTCTCCATTACTTGCATGGTGTAGTGCAATAGGGCATGGAATTTGGAGTCAGAGGACTTGGATGAGAGTTCTGAGTTGGTCAATTGGTCTCAGTGTGAACTTGGCAAGTCATTTAATCTCATCAAGTTTTAAAATTTCTAATGTCTAGAAAACATGACATTAGTAAAACTTACCTCACATTGAAGGGTTATGCGCTTCAATGTTATAAACACTTTGCAACTTGTAAAGCACAACACAAAATTGTTAGTTACATAGTATTAGTGCATTATTGGTATTAATATTCATATTTGTATAAAGGAATAAGTCGTGTCATGTCAACGTGCAGACCTAAGCTTAGAAACAATCAAGGCTGCCAACTGCTGAGCATCTGCTGTGTGGGGATTCTTCTCCATCACTGCAAGGACAATATTTGAAGGAAAAATATTGCAGAGGTTCTTATAGGTCTGATACTGGTGCTCAGGGATCATATGCTCCCTGGAATCATTGCACATTCCAACCCAAGGATTCCTCCAAAGTTGCTCCATCTTTTCTGGCACGCTTCGTACCATGACTGGCTCATAGCATGGCTGCATGAGACTGTGACTCAAGGGATGGGAGTGGTAGCCATAGGAGTCAGTTGAACATTGCACTGGGTCCCAGCTGGCATGTTGTTCCCGACACAGAGGAGGTCGTCTTTGCTTTATGGGGTTGCTCTCATAAAGGCGTGAGTCAGAAATGCTGTCCATCCTAGTCATCACTAGAGCACGTCCTGCCTGGGGGGGTGTTGCACCAGGATATATATTGGGAGGCAAGGGGTAGTCTCCAGCACAAGAAGAGCATGCTTCAGTTACTGAATGTTGGGCATGCAGAACTAAGTGGGAAAATGACTGCTTGTGGGGGGCTTGTTTAGAATCATCTGGGCCATAGCTTTGCACCCGGGTTAAGGCTTCATGGTACCCATGAGGAAAAGGCTGGAGTCGGTTTTGAGATGCTGAACAATGCAGTTTCAAACTGCCTTCAGAATGGGCATCAGCTACAGTCATGTACAGGTTGTTATAAGTGGAATAGCTGTCGTTCCTGGTATGGCTCATACAGCTGTCAGGGCAGAGACTGGGGTTCCGGGCAAATACACCCCAGTCTGCTTCAGCCATGTAATATTCTCGATTATGTATGCTGTTAATATTCAGTTTGGAGAAGTCGCCTAACATTGAATAGTAGCCATGGTCCCCCAAGGACTGAAACTTTGGGTATTGCTCAGCATAACTAATAGGGGGACCATGGCTGTTGGTTATCAGGATGGGAGGGTACTGAATACTGGCCATGTTCTCCAAAGAGGCCTTCTGGTGGGAAAAATTAGAGGATCCTGGCACTGGGCTGCTGGACGAACGGGTATTGAGTGCACCCACTGCATGGCTTTTGGGGGGTTGGAATGTAGGGACACTTAGGGCCGTGACAAGTGAGGGGACAGAACTTGCCTCAGGTTTATGGGCAACAGTCATCCATTCCTCAGGTTCCATAGCCATAGACCGAATACTGGGATCTGATTGGCGCTTGGGGGCCACCTGTTTGACTTCTGAAGTTATCTCACCTTTGGCAATAGGTAGCCCTGTGCCACCCTTGACCAGGGTACCTTCACTCATGGTTTTCACCGTGGACAGTTTGGCACTGATGCGGAGCTCATCAGCCACTGAACGCTGGGGTTGGTTGGCCCGCTCTGGATGATAGTATTTGCACTTGTGGCCATAGGTGCATTTTTTCCCTGAAAAATAGTACCTTGGGGTAAGATTCTCTCACAGTAGTGCGATGCACTGTGCTAAAAACTGGTCACTCAGGTGACCTGAGTGACCAGTTTGGGATTAAGGCAAAAAATTAATGGACCATAAAGATGACAGACAGACAACACCAAGGAGGTATCACATTCTGTGAAGAAAGTGGTGGAAAAGGGAAGCTAGAGAGGAAACTGCAGTGTGAAAATTGAGCAGTTGAACAGCCTTCATTATCCTCAAGGCTCACAACTTTGCCTTGGTATAACAGGCAGAGATGGTGTAGAGCAGCAACAGGTAGCATAATGCACTGCAAAGAGCACAAGCTTGTGGACTATTAGAGCTAAGTTTCAACTCTAGCTATGTCACTTACTGATCTTGTAAGTAACTTTACTACTTAAGCTTCATTTTTCTCTTCTGCAAGCTAGGCTCATAATCAAGCATGTTATAGGGTCATTATGAAGATGAAGTAAAGATAATAAATGTGAAGATATGCTATGATCTAAATAAGCGTTATTTGTGAAGGAAAAAACAAGATGTCCCATAACTAAAAAGTGAAACATCCAAAGTAGCTTCAGGCCAGTTAACCCATGTTTCATGGCTAGGCTCATGAATTTGTATCAGAGTCACTTAATATCATGAATGCACTATAGAAAATTATTTTTCTTTTTAAAAAGTAAATTAAAATGAAGTCTGAAAGCAAGCTGAAACGTAGGGTTCTAAAGAAAAGGATATTATTATTGATAGTTGACAAAGGGTATAGGTACCTGCCTGAGAGATACATCCTTCTTGGTGACAAACCCAGTTTGGCATTGACCTTTCTGCTTCAATAGGCCATGTGGGTTTCTGGAGGTTCCTGTCCTCTATTACATTGCTCAGGACAGAAACAGCTAGAGCACAATGCATCATTCTATCAAGTGACAACAAATGTAGTTCCAGGATGTTTCTTTAAATGTGTAACTGAGAATATATGAAGATACAGACTTTAACTCACAGAAAGTGAATAAGCTGGAATTTCTTAATTGGAAAGGAAACATTGAAAGTATTCTCAGAGTATTTGTCTCCCATAGTACAGAACTTGTTCTGCACAGAGGTACTCACCATAAGGGCATGGTTGCTTCTTGTGCTCAGGAACAACAGGTCTCTTTGTTAAGAAATTTTCAAGGCTTGGGCCATGACGCCCTAAAGGATCATCTGGAGGCATAAATCTGAAAGTAAGCAAGTAGGATGTTTCTTTACTCTGTTCCCACTATTGCTTGTCACAAGTTCATACCTGCATTACCACTTGTCTATACTGTCATGACAGCCTTCTAATTGCCCTTCTTTCCTCAAGTTTATCTTCTAAGCAAGCAGTCCTTCCCTCTGTTCACATTTAGCCACAATAAAAAATGTCATTCTTCCATGGGCTACATACTAGCATGTCTGTTGGTTTCCTCAACATGCAAGACACTTGCAATCCAGATGTTCTTCCTCTTTAACTGTTAATGTACAGCAGCCCCCTTTCTTGTCTGTGTATTTCATCAGAAAGTATTTATTTTCCTATCATTTCACATTGACAAACAACTTTTAAAAATTACAATCATAGCACTTATCACAACACAGTGTGTTTGTTTTTCTATCCACCACACTTTAGAACTTTTAAGGATAAGTCTCATTTCTTATTCAGCCTTTTATCCCCATGGCCATCAGGATAATGCTTAGTATACAAAAAGTGTTCACTAAATGTTTATTGATATGAAATCTATTCCTAGTTTTAACTTGGATTTAGGCTATTTGGTACCTTCTGAAAAGAAACATACTTGTCATTCACGAAAGAATACATTAATAACCGCTCCTCTATAAATTTCTTCCATTCTGGTTTTTCAACTTGAAGGTCTCGGTAGTTATCATTGGATACTATGATGCCATCAGAATCAAAAGCCAGTTTAACTATGAACCGGTCATCGTAGCAGACAACTCTCCTGCCCTGGACCCTTCTGGATGGCGTGAAGACAAGAATCTTTTCCTTTTCCAGCTTACGTAGGATATCTTGATCTGTTGAAATATGGATTGACATACCACAAAATAGAAATTATCCCCATATTGCAAATATGAAAGTTGGTATTAGATGAATGTATTATTTGCCCTTAGTGAGAACATGGTCTCTGTTCCTAGAAATAGCACCAATTTGGATTGAGACTTCAAGCAAATCACCTTCACCTTTGAAATTCGGGTTTTATTTATTTTTTTACTGATAAAATGAAGGGGCCAAATTTAATGGTATCTGAATTTTAAAAACTATCAAGAATAGTGAAAAAATCACAATGATAGCATCCTTGATGCTTGGTTTGCCTTTTTGCTGAGGGACTAGCATTTTGCTGCTTAAGAAAACTGGACAGTATTCTGAGAAGCAGTCTGCCAGAAGGAATGTTTTACCTTCTGCCAGAAAGAAGGTCATAACTAAGGGGAAACATCAATCTGTAGCATGTGAATATTAACCCTCTTTCTTTTTAACCTCTTAAATTGTTGAGGAAAGAAGGCTTGCTGCGCTGGGGCAAGATCCACTCTCAAATGTCTGTTCAACAGCAAGCAGACATTTCTATGACATAGTTTTGACAGCCAGTCACTGGACTTTCTCATTTAGCATATCAGCAACAGGTGATACTTAAAGAACTGGGGTCTGTATGTCTTGAAACACCATAGAGAACAAGCTTCATATACTGCTGTTAAGTGAATGTAAAGATCCTACTGCTATTAGGACTATATCATGACTATTGTGAACAATAAACACTTTTGCTTTTGTGGGCCCCTTCTTCCATAAAGTGGTATTAAAAATACTTAAATCTGTGTTGGTATAAAGACAAATAATCGAGTTAGATTCATTATTATTTATTCATTGTTATCACATTAAAATTTTCCTTATGATGTTTAAAGAAAATGAAACATTTATGCAGTGCTCTAAATGTGTTGTGGATCCTAGGCATTGGACCTGCTGTGCCTCATAGATAAACTGACTGATTGCTATGGGAGGACTTTTCTCATTTTATATTCTACTCCTTAATTTGCACCCTCACAACTATTTTTGTAGTATAGAATGAGATC
The DNA here is from genome assembly GCF_000260355.1 of Condylura cristata. Classification (NCBI taxonomy): domain Eukaryota; kingdom Metazoa; phylum Chordata; class Mammalia; order Eulipotyphla; family Talpidae; genus Condylura; species Condylura cristata. The sequence goes on from NW_004567157.1 coordinate 380,632, forward strand.
CATTGTATACCATCGTTTATTTAGACATTTGGGAAACTTAGAAACATTCATAACCAGATTATTTATCTTTTAGTCTGAAGTTTATGGCCAGACAGAAAAGTACCCTCTTTTTTTCAGCTGTATGCTTTATTTTTTGCCGAATTGAAGTTGCTGAATTAACTGCCATATGTCACAACACAATATTGGGTTAATTTAACTAAAAAAAAATCATACTTAAATAATTTCACCTGGTAAAAGATCTTTTAAGTATAATTAATAAACTTAGAAAAAATATTACCTAAATTGTGACCATCAATCTCTCACTAAACTATTTTGCTAGCTTTTCTTCTAGATAAGAATATACATCTGATTTGAAATATTACCTGTAATTGGTGCATCAGGGCGGGATTGCTCCTTTCTCCAAGCAGGCACAAATACAGTAATATTTTTATGGCCTTTATCTAGAAACCAATCCACAGCAAGTTGTATTCCTCTGCAGGAGAACTCCTCTTTATTCCCATGGCTTTAAGATAATAGAATAGGTTGACAACAGGTAGCAAAAAAATACTCCAAAATTTTTTTTTTAATTATTACTGAGGCATTCACAATAGATAATTATCTTTCTTAATGATGCTAAAATATACTTTTATTATCACTATCATTTACTTTTACTCAAATTTTATTGATTTAATAGTCATTTTAAAATATGTGATTTGGGAAGTACAGCTTCATATCTTGACATATGCACTTGCTTTATTGACCCCCCCCCATCAAAATCTAGTGCCACTATACTATCACATTTACCCCTCAGCTTTCTCCCTCCCTTCTCCCTTCAGATGCCCATATTTTTCAGAGTCTTAGGATTACAAATTTTTTTTCAAAAGAGAAAATCAAATTATTTTTAATTCAATCATTGTAAGTAAGGCCCCAGATTGTTAATAAGAACTCCTAAATTATAACATGATGGTGGTTATTGCCTAGTTTGGTTCCATTGCCTTTTATCTCTTTCTGTTTCTGCTATAAGCCTCTTAAAATATTCAGGTAGACACAAGAGATAATAAAGAGGCTAGTTAACGAAGAAGAGCTTTCATCAGTGCTTTAGATAAAGTTAGATGGACAATTAGAGATGTGTCATAAGCATATGTGTAAAGTCTAAACATTGTCAGAAATAAAGACTACATAAATGACTGATTATGGTTATTGCGCTTATGTATAATACAAAACCAAAAAATATATATGGTACATCTTTCTGATGTTTTGATTCCATAACTATATTCCATGTCCATATTATCTATATATAGTACTAGAGAATTTCAACACCCCATTTTAACCAATAGAAAAATGAAGAGACAATAGCCTTAAATTAGGAACTATATCACATGCACTTAATAAAGATTGATAGCACACTATACACCCTAAAAGCTAAATGCATACTCTTCTCAATTATACATAAAACATTCTTCATGATGGACCATATATTGGGTCAAAAAAGCAAATGTCAATAAACTCATGAAAAATAAAGTCATATTAAATATCTTCTCATATCATAATGGCATCAAGCTAGAAATCAACCACAAAGATAAAGCAGGAAAAATCCTCTAATATATGGAATCTGAGCAACACATTACTGAATGACTAATTGGTTAATGAGTAAATCAAAGGAGAAGCTAAAATGTACCTGAAGACAAATGAAAATGATGACTAAAAAACCAAACTTGTAAAAGAAGTAAAAGCAGTACAAAGAGGGAAGAATATAAAAATACAGGATTACATCAAGGAAACAAGTCAAAACTCAACTAAATGATTATACCTCTCATCTCAAGGAACTAGACAACAAACAAAACAAAAAACCCATAGGAGAAATAATGAAAATTGTATCAGAAATAAATGAAATAGAAAAAAAAAGACCAAAAAAATCAATTAAAAAAAAAAACCCAAACCTGGTTCTTACACACACACACACACACACACAAAAAAAAAAAAAAAAAAAAAAGAGAGAGAGAGAGACAGAGAGCTAAGTTCAAAAGTGATTACTATGAACACTTCTATATCAGTAAGTTGAATAACCTAAAAGAAATTACAAATTCTTAGAAATTTACAACTGGTGAAGATTAAATCAAGAAGATACTAAGGACCTTCCCTTGTGGTGCAATGGGTTAAAGCACAGCACTGCAGTTAAGCCACAGCCGCTTCAGTGTGAGTTTGATCCCCAGCCCCAGAGGTGATCCACATGGTGAGACAGACCTCCCCTGAACTGCCCACTGTTTCTCTCAGTAGTGTACTTTATCGATCCCCACTTTGTCTCTGGTGAATATTCTCACTGCCCCTATACCTCTGGCCTGTATCCCAGTTCTATATGCATAAATAAATAAATATTAAAAAAAAAGATAGTAAACTTGAACAAGCCAATTACAAGTAAGGCAATTGAAGGAATAATCAAAAGGCTCTCCAAAACAAAAGTCCATAACCAGAGAATTTCATTAATGAATACTACAAAATCTTCAAAGATGAACATATTGCTATTTTTCAAAAAAAAAAATTGAGAAAGAAGGAATGTTTTCAAAGGTATTTTATGAGGCCAACATTACTCTGATATCAAAAGCAAGCAAACACATCACAGAAAAGAAAACAATAGAAGAATAACTTATAAATGGGGGGAGGGAGACAAAATTATCAGGCAAATACAAAGCAGAGACATTCAGTAGGAGAGGGGAAGGAAGAGCTATTAAAATGGGCAGGAAGAGCACAAAAGACTATGTTGATGTTTTACAGGTGACTTGGTGGTGGGAATTTTATGGGGACTACATGAGAAGAGAAAGAAAACTATCAAAATGGATAATGATGTAAAATATAGAGAGAAATAAAGACCATGGAGTCAAAAATCCTCAATAAAATATTAGCAAACTGAATTCACCAATGCATTAAAAGGATCACATAAGTGATTAAGTGGGATTTATACCAAGGATGCAAGGATAGGTTAATATCCAAAAATTAATGAATGTACCTCAAAATTCACCCCTTCAACAATAGAAAAGATAAAATTGTATGGTTATGTCAATAAATGCAGGCAAAACATTTAATATAATTTAACATCTGTTTATAACAAAGACCTTAAAAAATAATGATAGATGGAACAAACCTCATTATATTAAAGAGCATATATGAGAAAGCCACAACTAACATCATACTCATTTATGAAAAACTGAAAAATTTTCCTTTAAGATCTGATATAAGACAAGGATGTCTAATTTCACTATTACTATTCAATATAGTATTGGAAGTCCTAACTAGAGCAATTAAGCAAGAGAAATATATAGAAAGTAATCCATATTGGGAGAGAAGTAAAGCTATCATTATTTGCAGATGAAGTAATACATAAAAACCCTAAAAACTACTAAAAATATAATTGAAAGAGTAAATCAGTAATGCAAAGTAGCAGGTTATAAAATCAATATTCAAAAAATCAGTTAAATTCTTATATGAAACAATGAATTTAAAAATGAGTAAATAAAACAATAACATTAAAATGAATTAAATAACCAGGAGTAAACTTGACAGAGGATCTGAAGGACCTGTACAATAAAAGCTATAAAAGGGCCATCCCTGGTGGCACAGCGGGTAAACACAGACTAAGAAGCTAAAGCTACTTCAGCATGAGTTCGATCCCCAGTCCTGGAGGTGACCCACATGGCATGGCAGACCTCTACTGACCTGCCCACTGCTTCTCTCAGCAGTGTACTTTGCTGATTTGCCTGTTCTGCTCCCCACTCTGTCTCTGGTGAATCCTCTCACTGCCACTGCACCTCTGGCCTGAACCTAGTTCTGTATGCATAAATAAATAAATGTTTTTTTTTTTTTAAGATTTATTTATTTATTCATACAGAACTGGGGTACAGGCCAGAGATGCGGAGGGTGAGAGGATTCACCAGAGACAGAGTGGGGAGCAGAACAGGCAGATCAACGAAGTACACTGCTGAGGGGAGCAGCGGGCGGGTCAGAAGAGGTCTGCCACGCCATGTGGTCACCTCCGGGGCAGGCGGGGATCGAACTCATGCGGAAGTGGCTTTAGTTTCTCAGTGCAGTGCTTTAACCCGCTGCGCCACCAGGGAGGGCCCCAATAAATGTTTTTTTTAAAGCTATAAGAAAATGCTAAAACAAATACAAGAAGACATAAAGAAGTATGGGATGGAGACATACCATGTATGAGAATAATTAAGATTGTTAAAATGACCATTGTACCCTAAGGAATTCATAGGTTCAATGTAATCCCTAAAAAAAATTTCAATGCAATTCAAGGAAATATAACAAACACTACTTAAATTCATATATAACCACAAAGACTGAATAATCAAATCAGTCCTAAAGAAAAAAAAGGAAGAATAGGTATCACAAACCCATAATTCAAAGATACTACAAAGATACTACTACTATACTACAAAGATATAAAAATCAAATCATGTTATCAGACCCAAACCAGACACAGAAAAAAATAGAAATGAGTTGAAAGTCCACAAGTAAATCCACACATTATGTACTTTTAATCAACAAAAGAGCCAATATACACTTGAGTAAGTAAATTCTCTTCAATAAGTAGTGTTAGGAAAATGGGCAACCACATGTAAAATAATAAAGCTAGACTATGTCACATCATATAAAAAATTGAGTAAAAATAGGTTAAAGACATGCATATAAGACCAACAGCTTTCCATTTCTCCTTCAGTGTGAAAGAGCATCACTGTCAGTGAAAACAAAAATAATTACTCCTGGTGTTTTGCTGAAACATTAGTTGCAAGGCCTTCTAGCCAAATATCTGTAGTTTCATATTGTTGGATTAATCATTGTACTCCTGGGGACTGCAATTTTCTGTAAGTTTGCTGTGGTTGAACCCTGAAAGAAGGCATGCTATATTTTATAGAAATTATGATTCCATGAAAAATTTTGAGGATATAAGGAAAGCTGGTATTTTTTTTTTTAAGATTTATTTATTTGTACATACAGAACTGGGGTACAGGCCAGAGGCTCGGGGCGGTGAGAGGCTTCACCAGAGACAGAGTGGGGAGCAGAATAGGTAGATCGACGAAGTACACTGCTGAGGAGAGCAGCGGGCGGGTCAGGAGAGGTCTGCCATGTGGTCTCCTCCGGGACAGGCTGGAATTGAACTCATCCGGAAGTGGCTTTTTAGCTTCTCAGTGCAGTGCTCTAACCCGCTGTGCCACCAGGGAGGGCCCGAAAGCTGGTATCTTTTAGAGTGCAAAGTGATCCTGAATCATAAAGGATTTCTTTGGCTTGATTTGCACGAAGTATATCACTGACTTGTATTCCTGGACTATGAAACATGAATATTTGTGCTTAGGAATAATTTGTCTTGATAAAATAACAATAAATTACTATGAAACAAAGTGTAAAAAAGAGATAGATACTTCCCCAAAGAAGAAAAAGATGGTGCTCAACCACAAATGGTGGACAGGAAAAAGTACTCATCATGACTTATCATCAGGGGAAATGAAAATCAAAATTACAATGAGATACCATTTTATAATTGTGAGAATGGTCCATATTAAAAAAAAAAAAAAAAACCAGAAACAAGTGTCAGCAAAGATGTGGAGAAAAAGAAATCTCATATGCTGTAGGTGGGAAAGTAAATTGGTCCAGTCCTTATGGAAAACATTACAAAGGTTTCTATAAAATATTAAATATAGACCTGCCATACAATGAAGCAATTCTATGCATGGGTTTCTACCTGAAGGATGCAATAACACTAACTTGAAGGGATATATGTACTCCTGTGTTCATTATGCACTTTTACAATAGTCAAGTTCTGGAAACAACCTATGTTTTGAAAGGACAAATGAGTGGATTAGGAAGATATGATATCAATACACATTGGAATAATATTAAGCTATAAAAATGATGACTCTTGCACAACATGGATGGAACTGGATGGAATAATGCTACTTAAAATAAGTCAGAAAGAGAAAGATAAGTACTGTATACTAACACTTACATTTGGAATACAGAAAAACAAAATGTCATACAAAATAGTAACAAACCCTACCAGTCTGACTATAGGATTAAAGCTACCAGAGGGGAAGGAATACATTGAGAACAGGGTGTGCAGTGGACTCAATAGACTAATCTGAAGGAATATGGGTGACGTGGTGATGGGTGTAGTGTGGTAATATATATCTGAAGAGAAATGACCGTGTAAAAACTGAATCATAAGTGTGTTGTAAATAAATATTACCACCACAACAAAAAAATACTCCTCTTATAATAAGAGTATGAAATAAAAAGGGAAGAAAATCCATCACAAATCCTTGTAGGAATAAACATGAAAATAAAAACAGCTAAAAATTATTCATTTAGTTGTAAATTGAAAGGGAAAATTTTGAGATGAATTGGGAGAAAATACATTTATACTTAAATACTCAAAGATGGTACACTAGGTTTATTGTCTCATTTGACTCAAAATTCAGAAATTTTTGCTCTGGCTTATATATAAACCACATTAAAATACAATTAATTAAATGGATTGGACAGAAAAACAAATTGCACACAAATACCAATTCTATTACAATAATTTGGATTATTGTCTGTCCAAAAATACTCTTCAAATGAAAAGAAACATTTTGTTAGAAATTTAATTGACTCCCTACACCTATGCCCCCACAGCTGCTCCTGCATCAGGCATAGTGACATGATGTAAGCATGGAGGTAGGGACCCAGGCCAGGGCAGAGCCCAGGAAGGAGAAGCCCACTGGGTAAACTAGGAAAAAGGGTTCCAGCAAGATGGTGGCAGAGGGAAGAAGCTGAAATCACTATGTCCAGGCTCATACAAGAATATAAGACTAAAAACAGACCGTAGACTTATATACTATGAGTTTCAACCCAAATAAGGGCACCATGGACTCACTATAAGGAAGATAACTGAGGGAGATTCAGAGATTGGGGAGCTCCTATAGAGGAACTCTGATCTGGGAGCACTCAGGTGTCCAGGCGCTAGGAAGTACATCAGATGGGAGGCGTGCTGCTCTTTTGTGCACTAAACCCTGGAGGTAAAGAGAGACAACTCAGCTTGGAGAGTGGAACCCAAGCTGCAGGGAAAGACCACTCAGAGTGGGCACATAGAGCCCTAGAGCTACAAAGCGAGGAGTGGCAGCCTGCACAGCTGGGAGGCTTGCAGCCCTTATGGCTCTCACTGCATCCTCCAACCCTCCAGCAGAGCCCTGGAGACTTGTTCTTCATTAAGTCTCTGCTGCCCTGCAAGGCACATGGAGCTCTGAAGGTTAAAAAAAAAAAAAAAACAGTGAGTGGCTCAACGACAGCCTAGCTGCAGGAAGATCTGCAACACTTCGAATGCTCCCATCCCCCCTTCCCCATCCCACGGGCACATCACAACATAGAGGGAACCCAGGACATCAGAAGGCTACAAAGATCAACAGATGGGCAAGTGGGAGCTGCAGTGCTGCTACAACCCCAGGGTGGTGGCAGAAAGACTAGCTAGACAGCTTTCCTGACTGTTACTGACTGAGATGATGGACACAATTCCACAAAGTGGGGCTGGAAAAACAGGAGATATTGAAACAAAGCACAGCTCAGTACATCTGCCACAACTGAAGTGTCTGAAATTCACTCAGCCATCCTAGAAAGAACATCCAGAAGGAATGCCAGCCAATAATAGCAACACTCAATGAATAGAAAGTATCAGAAAATATATGACAGGGAAAAGAAGACAAACAAGTACACAAGTCCACAGTGGAAAAAAATCACCACAAAAAGATCAGTCACCAGAAATCACCAAAGAAATAGAAGACCTGCTCAGCCTACCAGATAGAGAATTTAAAATCATCATGATAAACCAACAAAAAGAAGATAAGAAGGGGAAAAATGATATGACGGAAGCTAGAAGGAATTAAAGAATATAAACAAGGAAATGAATGAAACAAATGAAAAAGAAACTTAATTTAAAAAGGATGTCGAAGAGGAGGTGGCAAGATGGCAGCAGAGTAAAGATGCCGAGATCACTGCATCCAGGCTTCCACAGGAATTGAGGACTGAAAACGGGACTATAGACTTACATTCTATGAGTTTCAACCCAAATGAAAACACCCTGGACTCACTAGAAGGTAGATAACTGAGGGGGAATTGGCAATTGGGGAGTTCCAATAAAGGAACTCCTGGGAAAGCTCAGGCTCCTTAAGTTTGGCGGATTGCAGGAGCCACTGTGCCCCATACTAAAGCCCTGGAGGTGAAGGGAGACTGCTCAGATCGGTGAGTGGAGCCCACGCTGAGAAAAGACTGCAAATCTGATCCGGAACACCTGGGTACTGGGAAAAACCGCTAAAACTGCAGACCCAATCTGGAGTACCTGGGCGCTGCGCAAAGCCGCTGACGGACTAGCTCGACCACCTTGGGAATGGGCAAGATGGCGGCAGAGTAAAGATGCCGAGACAACTATGTACAAGTGGCATGGGAATATATAAGAACAGACTATAGACGTACATGCTATGAGTTTCAACTCAAATGAGAACACCCTGGACTCACTAGAAGGAAGATAACTGAGGAAGAATCGGCAATTGGGTAGTTCCCATAAGGAATTCCTAACCAGAAGCACCACAGACAGAATAAGCAGAACCTGTAACTCTGATTGGGTAAGCACCGCAGACGGAGGCTTCCTGCTCATTCGGCTCCTTTAAAAATTTTGGCGCCCAAAGGTCAGGGAGACTGACCTCACCTGTTGCACTGCACAGCTGCAGCAGCTTTTTGCCCCAACCCTGCGACAGCCCTGGGGATAAACTGAGACAATCCAGCTAGGGAGAGGAAACAAATTGTGGGAAAAGACTGCAGCTCGGAACCAGGAGTGCCCAGACCCAAGGATATGCCACAGAGGTGTTGCTGTTCTTTGCCCCAGCAGCCCCAACAAAGTCCTGGATATAAACTGAGACAACACAGCTAGGTGAGTGAATCCAAAGCTGCTGCAGTGGGCGGGGAAAGAAAAAAGAAAACTGCTCTACTTAGAGCCCGGGAGGTGGAGAAGAGGAACTGGCAATTGAGGCACCTCTAGCTGTATCCACATCTCCTGCCCCCACAACAGAGATCTGAAACTAGGCAACATTAGGGTTTGGTGAGGTCTGGTGCCATTTTTAAGGCGTGGTCAGCAAGACTCATAAAACCCCTGAGTTAAAGAAGGGGGAAAAAAAAAACGGTTAGACAGTACTCAACAACAGGCCCAATCCTAGGAAAATGCAACAAATTTAACAATTTTCCATGGGCACAATTAACATAGAGAGGAACTAGGAAGTGCCTCAAGTGGGGTAACCTGATTACCACATCTACCCACAAAAACTGCAGTAAAACCCTGGAGTTAAAGAGATACATCTGGGCTCTGTGAGAGGACCTCAGACAGTGGGGAGGCACTGCTCAGGGAGGGACTGTTTGGAATAGACACAAAGAGCCCTGAAAACTCACAGGGAAGACTGGAAGCACACTGGGAGGATTTCAGTCCTCTGGCACTTCCCTGCACTCCTATGGGGAGGTGGAGATCCCGCCCCCACAGCAGAGGCCCGAAGACTTGTGGGCCAGAAAGGCTCACTGTACTTAGAGAGTAAACAAAGCCAGCCACCTACTCAGCCACAGGCCCAGCTCCAGGGAGACCTACAACACTTCTAACACATCATATCCACCATGGGCACACTAAGCATAGAGGGAACCTGGGACATCCGAAGGCTATAAAGATCAACAGACACCTTCCAGAAACATGACTCAACGTGTTACTAGAAGAGGCTGAACACAACAAGAGACCCCAGACTGCTACCAGCTGAGACAACAGACACAATTATATACCATGGGAGCTGGGAAAAATAACATAACTCAGAATACCCTGCACAAATGAAGTGTCTGGAAGTCCCTCAGCCATTCCAGAAAGAACATCCAAAAAAAAAAAAAAAATGCTGGTCAATAACAGCAACACCATGTCTCAACGAATAGAAAGTATTAGAAAATACACAACAGGGAAAAGAAGATAAACAAATATTCACGCATTGAATTGGTCTGTATGTCTGTTCTTGTTCCAGTACCATGCAGTTGTAATTATTATGGATTTATAGTGTAATTTGAAGTCTGGGAGTGTGATACCTCCATTGCCTTTTTTCTTATTCAGGAAAGCCTTGGCTATTCGAGTTGTGTGTGGCTACATATGAATTTTATCATTTTTTAATGTTTCTTTGAAAAATATCATTGAAATTTTTATTGAAATAACATTGAATCTATAAATTATTTTTGGTAGGATGGCCTTTTTTTTTATATAAACCAATGTTATTCTTCTGAATAACATTTTTTTTAAAGATTTCTTTATTTACTCATACAGAACTGGGGTATAGGCCAGAAGTGCAGGTGCAGTGAGAGGACTCACAAGAGACAGAGTGGGGAGCAGAACAAGCAGATCGACAAAGTATACTGCTGAGAGGAGCAGCGGGTGGTTCAGGAGAGGTCTGCCGCGCCATGTGGATCATCTCCAGTGCCGGGGATTGAACTCATGCTGAAGTGGCTTTTGCCAGGGATTGAACTCATGCTGAAGTGGCTTTAGATTTTCAGTGCTGCGTTTTAACCCACTGTGCCACCAGAGAGGGCCAGAATGGCTATTTTAATGATGCTAATTATTCCAATCCATGAGCAAGGTATCTCTTTCCATCTCTTTGTGTCTTCTATTTCTTTTAACAATGCTTTATAATCTAAAAGAGATGGACAAATTTCTACAACTTTATAATCACCCTAGAACTAAACAGGTCAATTACAAGCACTGAAATTGACAAAGTAATCAAAATTCTCCCCAAAAAGCAAAGCCCAGGACAATATGGCATCACAAATGAATTTTGCGAAACTAGTTCAGAAATGAACTAGTGCCCGTCCTACACAAACTTTTTCCAAAAATTGAGAAAGAAGGAATACTACCAATCACGTTTTATGAGGTCAACATTACACTAATACTAAAACCAAACAAGAACAACACAAAAAAAGAAAACTAGAGGCCAATCTTTCTAATGAACATTGATGTAAAAATCCTAAATAAAATCCCAGCGAATATAATCCACCAATGATAAAAAAGATAATCCAACATGACCAAGGGGGATTTATCCCAGGGGCACAAAGATGGTTCAACATTTGAAAATCAATTAATGTAAACACATCAATAAAAAGAAATATAAAAATGATATGATCATATGAATAGATGAAGAGAAAGCATTTGACAAAGTCCAGCTTCCTTTCATGATAAAGGTAATTGAAACTCTTGGGATAGAAGGAACATAATATAATAAAGGTCATATATGACAAACCCATAGCCAATGTCATTCTCAATGGTGAAAAGCTGAAATCCTTTCCATTAATGTCAGGAGCAAGACAAGGATATCCATTCTTACGACTGCTTTTCAATATAATACTGGCAGTCCAAACCATGCAATATGAAAAGAAAAGGGATACAAGTAATCCGGATAGGGAACGAAGAAGTAAAACAATCACTGTTTGCAAATAACTTCATAACATACAAGAGAATCCCCACAAGTCTGCAAAAAAAAAAAAAAAAAACTTATCAAAATAATGAACCCATTTAGTAGAGGATACAAAATCAACACACAAAAATCAATAGCTTTCTATACACAATCAGTCTGAAGAAGAAATCAAGAAAGCCATTCCCTTTATAATTGAAACAAAAAAGAAAAAATACTTGGAAATAAACCTAACAAAAGAGGTGAAAGACGTCCACAATGAACATAATCTTTCTATTATGCTGACTTCAGAGATTTCTTCATTTCATTGTTGTGTGTAATAGGTTTATTTATTTATTTGGATATTTACATTCTGCAGATGAGTGAAAGCAAAATATGTCATTCACTTTTTGAATTAATTCACTCAACATAATCTCCCTGAGGTCCATCCATTTTGTGACAAATGCCACCATTTCATATTTTTCACAGCTTCGTAATTTTCCATTGAATATGTGTTACATGGTTTGTCTATCCATCTCTTTAAAGACACTTGTTGTGGTACTATGATTTGGAAATTACAGTATTGCTATGTATGTAAGTGTGGATAAATCTATTCATATTATATTTTTCATATTATTTGTATACAAATCTAATAGCAGTATTGTTGAGTCAAATTGAGTCAAATGGCATTTCCATTTTTATTTACTTGAGACATCTCCATACGATTTACACAGAGGCTGTACCAGCTTGCATTCCCACTAGCAGTGAGTTGAGACTCCCCTTTTCAGCACAAGCTCACCAATGTTAATTATTTTAGTTTTATACAAACTATTCTTAACAGAGTTGAAGCGAGATAACAGTGTGTTTTTAATTAGCATTTCTCTCATAATAAGTGAAATTGAAAAATCTGCATATGTCTATAGACCATCTCAATATCATCTTTAGAGAAGTGTCTATTGTGGCCCTTTGCCCATTTTTACTTGGGCCCTTTGTTTCACTGTTGTTGGATTATTAAGTACTTTGTAAATTTTGAAAGTCAACTCCTTATCAGATGTATGGTATATAAATACTTTCCCCATTTTCTAGGTTACCTTCTTTTTATGATGATTTCACTTGGGGTACAAAAACTTTTAAGTTCAATATAATCCAACATGTTTACTTTTTGCTTTTGTTTCCCTTTTTGCTGTTATTGTATTCCAAAATACATCATTGAGGTAGATGCCTTGTAGTGTGTCTCCTATATTTTCTTTCATGTACTTAATAATTTCAGTTATTTTTACATCATTCTTCATTTTGTGCGTTTTTCATCTCAGTTGTAATCCCCACAGGCTTCCCACCACCAATTCACTTGTGCCCCATCAACACAGTCCAGTGCACTCTTCTGACCCCACTTCCAATCCCATTCCCACTCTCACCCCCATAAAATGTCGCTGGTTTTCAGTTGTTCATTGTTTTCATTTTTACTGTATTACATTTGTTTGTCTCTCCCTTCTCCCCACCTCCCAATTCCTTATGCTCCTTCTATTTTTCTTTTTCTTCCTGGCTTATTTCACTAAGCATGATCCCTTTCAGCTCCATCCATGTTGCTGCAACATGAGCATGAGTTTATCTTTTTTGATTACTGAGTAATATTCCATTGTGTATAGGTACCACATTTTTTTAATCCAGTCATCTACTTTTGGGCATTTGGGTTGATTCCACATCTTCCCTATTATAAATAGAGCAGCAGTAAATAGGGGGGTGTGTGTGCCGATGTCCTTTTGAATCAATGTTTTTGTGTTCTTTGGGTATAAACCCTGGAGTGGGATTGCTGGGTCTTATGGAAGCTCTATTTTTAGCCTTTTGAGAAACCTCCAAACAGCTTACCATAGTGGTTGTATCAGCTTGCACGCCCTCCAGCAGTGTAGGAGAGTTCCTTTTTTTCCATATCTTCATCAACATTTTTTGTTGCTAGTTGTATTAAGATGTGCTGTTCTCACGGGTGGAGATGGTATCTCATTGTGGTTTAATTTGCATTTCCCATATTACAAATGATGTTGAACAGTTTTTCATATGCCATCTGCATTTCTTCTTTGGAGAAGTGTCTTTGTAGCTCTTATTCCCATTTTTTGGTGGGAATTATTTTTGTTGAGTTTAATCAGCCCTTTTTGTACCTTTGTGATCAGTCCTTAGTCATTAGTATTGTGTGCGAATATTTTCTCCCAATCAATGGGGTGTCTCTTTGTTTTGTGTAGTGTATCTCTTGCTGTACAGAACTTCTTTAACTTGATGTAGTCCCAGCTGTTTATACTTTCCTTCACTATCCTTGATTTGGGTGATGTATCATTAAAGATATTATTGAGGTGTATGTCATGTAGAGTTCCAACTAACTTTTCTTCTATTTTATGGTTTCAGGTCTTATGTCTAGTTCTTTAATCCATTTTGAGTTGTTTTTGTGCATGGTGCAAGGTAGTATTCTAGCTTCATTTTTTGCATGTAGCAGTCTTGTTTTCCTAGCACCATTTGCTGAACAAAATTTCCTTATTCCATTGCATATTCTTTGTGCTTTTTCAAAAATTAGTTGTCCATAAACCTGTGGGTTTATGTCTGGGTTTTCTATTCGAATCCATTGGTCTGTATGTCTGTTCTTGTTCCAGTACCATATAGTTTTGATTATTATGGCTTTATAGTATAACTTGAAGTCTGGGATTGTGATGCCTCCAGTTCTTTCTTTTTAGTCAGGAGAATTTTGGCTATCTGAGGTTTGTTGTGGTTCCATATAAATCTCATCAATATTTGTTCTGTTTCTTTGAAAAATGTCATTGAGATTTTTATTGGAATATGATTAAATCTGTATATAGCTTTTGGTAGGATGGCCATTTTAATGATGTTTCTTCTCCCAATCCATGAGAAGTGGATGGCTTCCCATTTCCTTGTGTCCTCTTTTTTCTCCGTTTTTCTCCCTTTTTCCAACCCTTCAAATCAATGGTCAGTTTGCAAGTTTTATCTTTTCCCTGACATATTGCTTATAGATGTGAAACCATCATATACATTTATTTTTCATTCTGACTTATTTAGCTGAACATAAATTATTTCAGCTCTGTTCATGTTGCCTCAAGTGATGTGACTTTATCTTGATCACTGGGTATTTTGATCATTGAGAAGTATTCCACTGTGTTTATTTACAATATCTTTTTGATTCATTCATCTCCTTTGGATATTTAGGTTATTTTCATAACTTTTCTACTGTAAATAGTGCTGCAATAAACATAGGAATGCAGGCGTCCTTTCAAACTTGTGTTGCTATGCCCTTTGGGTAGGTTCTTAGGAGTAGAATTACTGATTCACATTAGAAATTTCTGCACAGCTTTCCGCAGTGGTTAGGACCACTATATTTAAATCCCCCCCCCCCCAGCAGTGTAAAATAGTCCTTTATTTGACCACATCCTTTCCACATCATTGTTTCTTTTTGTTTGTTTGTTTGTTTGTTTGTTTTAATATATTGGCCATTCTCACATGTGTGAGGTGGTATATCATTGCGGCTTTTATTTGCATATCCTTGATAAAAAGTAATGATAAACTTTTTTTTCATATGCCTGTTGGCCATTTGCATTTCTTCTTTGGATATGTGTCCTTTTTTGCTCTTCTGCCTAGTTTTTGGGTGATTTTCTTTGTTTTGTTTAGTTGTGTAAGCTCTTCATAAATTTTTGTTATTTGTCTCTTATCAGATCAATGGTGGGAAAATATCTTCTCCCATTCAGTATGATGTCTCTTTATTTTTATTGCTCTTTTTCTATAGAGAATCTCTTTACCTTCTCCCTTATTTGCTTCTGGAGATCAATATAAAAAATCCTGAAGTTTGACATGGAGTTTTTTTGCTTATGTTTCCTATATATTTTATGGTGTCAAGTATTCAATCCAAATTGTTTATCCATTTTGATTTTAGTATATTTTTATTGTGTGAGATAGTAGTCTAGTAGTCTAGCTTCTTCTTCTTTTTCTTTTCTTTCTTTCTTTTTTTTTTTTTTGTTTGTTTTGTTTTTTGGCTATGGCAGCCCAGTTTTCCCATCACAATAAATCGAAAAAATACTTTCCTTGTTCCAATGTATAATCACTGGTCAGCCCAGTGGATTTGGATAGAAAACCCAGATATAAACCCACAGGTTTATGGGCGGCTAATCTTTGACAAAGGAGCAAAGAAGATACAATGGAACAAAGAAACTTTATTCAGCAAATGTTGCTGGGAAAACTGGGAAGCTACATGCAAAAAAAAATGAAACTAGAGGACTACCTCACACTATACACAAAAATCAACAAAGTAGATTAAAGACTTAGACATAAGAACGGAAACCAAAAAATAACTGGAAGCAAATATGGGCCAAACACTACACAATATACACTTCATTGACATCTTTAAAGATAGAGCACACAATGAAACGATAGTGAAGGCAAAGATAAATAGATGGGACTACATCAAGTTAAAGAGCTTCTGTACAGAAAAAGAGACATTATAAAAACAAACATCCCACTTATTGGGGGAAAAAATTCTCACACAAACTAGCGATAAAGGATTGATCACAAAAATATACGGAGAACTGAGGAAACTAAACAAAAATAAAATAGGCAGAATAGCTAAAAAGACACTTCTCCAAAGAGGAAATGCAGATGGCCAACAAGCATATGAAAAAATGTTCAACATCACTTGTAATAAGGGAGATGCAAATTAAAACCACAATAAGATTCCACCTCACCCCAGTGAGAATGGCACATCTTCAAACAACTAGCAACAACAAATGTTGGTGAGGATGTGGAGAAAAAGGAACTCTCCTGCACTGCTGGTGGGAATGAAAACGAGTACAACCACTATGGAAAAATGTGTGGAGGTTCCTCAAACTGCTAAACATGGAGCTTCCATATGACCCAGCAATCCCACTCCTAAGTATCTACCCAAAAGGCACAAAAGCACGGATTCAAAAATATATCTGCACCCCCATGTTTATTGCTGCTTTATTTATAACTGGAAAGACATGGAAAAATCCTAATTACCCAAAAGTAGGTGACTGGATTAAAAAGGTGTGGTACATATACACAATGGACTGCCATTTTCTTTTTAAAAATTTATTTATTTATGCATACAAAACTGGGGTACAGGCCAAAGGTGCAGGGGCAGTTAGAGGCTTTGCCAGAGACAGAGTGGGGAGCAGAAAAGGCCTACTGACAAAGTACACTGCTGAGGGGAGCAGCGGGTGGGTCAGGAGAGGTCTGCCATGCCACATGCGTCACCTCTGGGGCTGGGGATCAAACTCATGTGGAAGTGGCTTTAGCTTTTTAGTGCTGTGCTTTAACCTGCTGCACCACCAGGGAGGGTCCCAGACAGCCAATTTTTAAAAACTGGCTCACTTAAGCTTATCTGCCTGCTTTCATTTTGATGTCACTTTTACGATTCAATTTTGCTTTGGTTTCTGGTTTTACAAATGTAAGTTCTGTGGCACAAAGAACCTGAGAGCTACTAATTTCAGTCACTTCTTCCTCCCCAGAGAAGATCACAGGTTGTTCAGGCTACCTGCTGGAAGGGCTGTCACTATCACTGCATATAGAATGCCCTAAACTCTGAGCATGTTTAGCTCCCTTTCCTCCATGTGTTATAAGTAGATCAATCTGTCAATAAAAGGATCTAGCATGGCAAATTTCAATAGCAGTTCAGTGTCTCCAGGTACCTCTCAAAGGAGAAATACCACAAATGTAGCAGGAGCTGAAATTCTGGGGAGCCAATCAGATTTAAACTACTTTCAGAACTCTGGGGCATCAGTACAGGAAACTGAGGCAGCTTGCCACATGGAACCAGGACCTGGGCATGGCACAGCCCAGCCTCTCCATGTCTTTGCATTTTCCTCCACTTTTCTCTGATTCTGCCCAGGGCACCAAGTAAAGAGACTGGTATGGACTTCAGCTGCTTTTCCCTCCAACATCTCTGCTGCTGCTACAGCAGAGGATGCCTTGTTCAACTTGTTTGCAGGTAGCTGTTCACTATACTCTGATTATTCTTTTGAATTCTGCTGTATTTGTAATTTCACCTGTTTTTTTTTTTCTTTGTGTGCATGTTAGAGGTTTGTCTATTTTGTTTATTTTTTCTAAGAAACAACTTGGCTTCATTGATTTTTTTGGATTATTTTCCTAACATATTTCATTTATTTATGCTTTGACTTTTATGATTTCCTGTCTTCTACTACTTTTTGTTGTTGTTGTTCTTTTTCAGTTCTTTTTTAAAGATTTATTTATTAATGCATTACAGAACTGGGGTACAGGCCAGAGGTGCAGGGACGGTGAGAGGATTCAATGGGGACAGTGGAGAGTAGAACAAGCCGACCGATGATGAACACTGCTGAGGGGAGCAGCGGGTGAGTCAGGAGAGGTCTGCCGTGTCACGTGGGTCACCTCCGAGGCTGGGGATTGAACTCCTGTGGAAGTTACTTAAGCTTCTTAGTGCTGTGCTTTAACCCACGGTGCCACCAGGGAGGGCCCCTTTTTCAGTTTTTTTTTTTTTTTAATAACAGTTTAATTTTACACCATTTTCTACATTTTTTTTCCATCTCAATTGTAATCCCCGCGGGTTTCCATCACCAAGTCACCCGTGTGCCACCACTATAATCCCATGCACTTCCCTCCCCCCCCCCATTTTGGATCCCATTCCCCACACTACCCCAACAAAATGTCTCTGGTATATGGTTGTTCATTATTCTTGTTATTTTCTCGACTGGTCCATTATACTCCTGCTATGAGTGAAACCATCCGG
>NW_004567157.1:399978-401638 GCF_000260355.1 Condylura cristata
GTAATGCCTCCATTTTGATTTTTCTTAGACATGAGAATTTTGGCTATTCGAGGTCTTTTGTTGTTCCATATGAATCTCATCAACATTTTTTCTATTTCCTTGAAGAATGTCATTGAGATTTTTATTGGGATGGCATTAAATCTGTATATTGCTTTTGGCATGATGGCCATTTTGATGATGTTAATCTTCCAATCCATGAGCAGGGGGTGTCTTTACATTTCATGGTGTCTTCTTGTATTTCTCTTAAGAGTGTTTTGTAATTGCCTTAGTAGCTGTCTCTTGTAGATTGAATCCCAGGTATTTGATTCTTTTTGTTTTAATTGAAAAGGGGATTTTTTTTTTGTTTCTGCTTCATCTGATTGGTTATTTGTGTAAAGGAAAGCCTCTGACTTTTGTGTGTTGATTTTGTATCCTGCTACCTTGCTAAATTGGTGGATGTTTTTGATTAGTTTCTCTGTGGAATTTTTAGGGTTTTCCATGTAAATTAACATATCGTCTGCAAATAAGAATAGTTTTACTTCTTCTTTCCCTATTTGGATTCCTTGTATGCCTTTAGGGTTTTCCATATGAACATATTGTCTGCAAATAAGGATAGTTTTACTTCTTCTTTCCCTATTTGGATTCCTTGTATGCCTTTTTCCTGTCTTATTGCTCTGGCTAGAACTTCCAGTGTTAGTTTGAAGAGCAGTGGCGATAGTGGACACCCTTGTCTTGTTCCTGATCTTGAAGGAAAGGCTTTCAGCTTTTCTCCATTGAGGATAATATTGGCTGTGTGTTTACCATAGATGGCTTTTATCATGTTGAGGTATGTTCCTTCTTTTCCGAGGATTTCAAGGGCCTTAAACATAAGTGGATGTTGAACTTTGTCGAAAGCCTTCTCCACATCTATTGATATGCTTATGTGGTTTTTATTCTTCTGTCGGTTGATGTGATGGATTACATTCATTGATTTTCTGATGCTGAACCATCCTTGTGTCCCTGGAATAAAGCCCACTTGGTCGTGGTGTGTTATTCTTTTAATGCATTGTTGGATTCTGTTAGCTAAGATTTTGTTGAGGATTTTTTGCATCAGTGTTCATTAGGGAGATTGATCTGAAGTTTTCTTGTGTGTTTTCGTTGTTAGGTTTTGGTATTGGTGTAATGTTGGCTTCATAGAACTTTTGTGGTAGTTTTCCTTCTTTTTCAATTTTTTGGATGAGTCTGTGTAGAATGGGCACTAGTTCTTTTCTCAATGTTCGGTAAAATTCATTTGTAAATCCATCTGGTCCTGGACTTTTATTTTGGGGGAGGGTTTTGATTACTTCTTCTATTTCCTTGCTTGCGATTGGTCTGTTTAGCTGTTCTATTTTTTCTTTATCTAGCTTTAGGTGGTTGTAGGTTGTAGAGTTGTAGGAATTTGTCCATTTCTGTTAAATTGTCCAATTTGTTTGCAAATAGTTGCTCATAGTATTCTCTGATTATTTTTTTGATTTCTGCTGGCTCTGTTGTGATTTCTCCTCTTTCATTTATGATTCTGTTTATTTGTTTTCTCTTGTTTTTTCTTTGTGAGTCTGGCTAGTGGCCTGTCTATCTTGTTTATTTTTTCAAAGAACCAACTTTTGGTTTCCTTGATTTTTTTTGACTGTTTTCCTGACTTCCATTTCTTTTATTTCTGATTTGA
>NW_004567157.1:402080-416914 GCF_000260355.1 Condylura cristata
GGATTTGAGAAAAATGTGTACTCAGATTTTCTGGGGTGCAGTATTCTATAGATGTCCACTAGACCCATGTTGTCCAGGTCCTTTTTCTGAGCTTTAGTGTCTTCATTTATTTTTTGTCTTGTTGATCTGTCCATTGTTGAGAGTGGCGTGTTGAAGTCTCCTACTATGTATGTATTCTCTCTGATAACACATTTTCATAGATGACAGTAGTTTCCTAATATATTTTGGTGCTCCTTCATTTCGTGCATATATGTTGATGATTGTTATTTCTTCTTGTTGTATTGTCCCCTTAATCATAATATAGTGGCCTTCTGTATCTCTTTTAACCTTTTGTAGTTTGAAGTTTGTTTGATCTGATATAAGTATAGCAGTTCCTGCCTTCTTTTTTGGCCCATTTGCTTGTAGGATTGTTTTCCATTCTTTTATTTTCAGTCTGTTTTTATCTTTTGTAGTTAGATGTGTTTCCTGCAGACAGTAGAATGATGGTTTCTGTTTTTTAATCCATCCTGCAACTCTGTGTCTTTTTACTGATGAGTTTAAGCCATTTACATTTAGAGATAACATTGATATACTGGCACCTACATATGCCATTATGGTCCTTCTGTATTTTTATTCCTTGTTTTGAACTCTTCTTCTTCATTCTTCTGTTGGATTTGGTTTGAGGGCTTCTTGTAGTATTTTTTGGAGTGGGGGTTTAGTCATGACGAAATTGTGGAGTTTCTTTTTGTCTGAGAATGTCCTTATTCTTTCTTCCTAGAGTAAGGAGAGCTTCACAGGGTAGAGTATTCTTGGTTGGCATTTAATGTTTTGGAGTTTGTTGAGTATGTCCCTCCACTCTCTTCTTGCCAGTAGTGTTTCTTCGGAGAAGTCTGATGTCATCTGGATCACTTTCCCTTTATAGGTTATTTGTTTCTTCCCTCTTGTCATTCTCATTATCATTTCCCTGTCTTATATTCTTGGAAGTTTTATAATAATATGTCTTGCTTTTTTTTTTTTTCTCCTCGCCTCATGGTAGTTTGGTGTTTTTCTTGCTACTGGCATCTCTACTTTCATCTCCTTCATATTTGGGAAGTTCTCTTCTATTAGCTCTGTGAATATTTTCTCTATTCCTTGGCCTTTCTTTTTACCATTTGGCTACCTATAACTCTGATGTTTGCTTTCCTAATGGTGTCAGATAGCTCTGTGAATATTTTCTCTATTCCTTGGCCTTTCTTTTTACTATTTGGCTACCTATAACTCTGATGTTTGCTTTCCTAATGGTGTCAGATAGCTCTTGAAGTGTTTCTTCATTCCTTTTCCTTTTTACTTCTCTTTCTTTTTCTTTTCTTTTCTTTTTATTTATTATTTTTAAAGATTTATTTATTTATTCATACAGAACTGGGGTACAGGCTTAGAGATGTGGAGGGTGAGAGGATTCACCAGAAACAGAGTGGGGAGCAGAACAGTCAGATCGATGAAGTACACTGACTGCTGAGGGGAGCAGCGGGCGGGTCAGAAGAGGTCTGCCACGCCATGTGTATCTCCTCCGGGGAAGGTGGGGATCGAACTCATGCGCAATTGGCTTAAACTTCTTAGTGCAGTGCTTTAACCCACTGCACCACCAGGTGGGCCTCTTTTTATTTTTTAATTCTCTTTGTTCCTGTGTATTCAAGGGTGTTGATTCGTTCCATGTCATCTATTCTGTTTTCATAACTTTTCCCAGCATTCTTTCTCTTCTAGTGGCCTTTTCATAGCCTGCATTTCTTCTATTTCCTTTTTTAATGTCTCATTTTCTTCAGTTCGCTGATTGCTTGTCTCATATTTTTTTCATTTCTTTCATTCATTTCCTTGTTTTCCTTGTTTGCATTCTTCAACTCCTGAATGGCTTGCCTCATTTCATTTTGTTTGTTTATCATGATGATTCTGAATTCTTTATCTGGTAGGTTGAACAGTTCTTCTATTTCTTTGGTGGTTTCTGTTGACTGATCTTTCTGTGTTGAATTTTCCCCCTGTGGACTTGCTTGAATATTTGTTTGTCTTCTTTTCCCTGTTGTGTATTTTCTAATACTTTCTATTCGCTGGGATACGGTGTTGCTATTATTGACTGGCATTTTTTTTTTTTGGATGTTCTTAAATATTTTTGATATAACTCTTCATTTAGAGCTGTTGCTTCCTTATTTTCACTTTGTCTTGTTGATCTGTCCATGTGGTAATTTGGATACTAAGTTCCATTGGTAGTACTGTGCTTTCAATGATTTTCTGAATTTCTGTTATGATCTAAAGTATGTTGGTGCTTCATCATTTCATAATGTGAATTTATAAATGTTATTTGTTCTTGTTATATTAGATCATTAGACCCTTAATTGTAATATAGTATCCTTTTTATCTTTGTTAAACTTTATAAACTGAAACTCTATCAGATAATAAATATAATTGCTCCTGATATTTTTGGTTGTCATTTGTTTGTATAACTGACTCTAACCTTACTTATTAACTTATTTTTCTGAGATATTTTAATTTTGCAGTTTGGGAGGGTTAATTTTTTTCTTGGAAGTTGCCTTCCTCATGGCAGCCAGGACATTATGCAGCTTCTTGGTCTTCTTGTCTTTTCCAGACATGGATGTATGTCCCTATCATTTTCTTAATGAATTTGAGGACCCTTTCATCATTGAGCAGCTCCATGATGCACTGCTTGTAGTGGGCAAAACCATAACCTCCATCATATACATATAACATGTGATTGGAGCCATGTCCAACTTGATCCCATTTGTTGTCAAATTTTGACCCTTGTTGAGACCCATAGTCACAATATATCACAAAATCCTGACTTGGGAATTAGATAGCAGCAGATATAAAATACACAGGGATCCACTAACCATCTCACCTTTAATTCTAAGTCTACACGACTTTGTTGATAAGTTTCGTGTAAAAGAACTGGTAAAAATAAACGAAACTGTAGGAAGAATCATGAAAGTAAAAATATAGAAAACAAAATAGTAGAAATGAAAGATTCAACAAACATCACATAAATAGAGGAATCCAACAGAAATACATGAACACCTAAATACCAATAAGTTGAATAATCTAAAAGAAACTAACAATTTTTTAGAATAATACAGCCTCCCAAATATGAATCAGGAAAACAGATATTCTGAAAGACCAATTTCAAGCAAGGAAATTGAAACCATATTAAAAATCTTACCTTAAAAATAAAAGCTGACAAACTCCACCCAAAACATGGTGGAATAGAGAGACGGTGGGCAATGCCTCTCCTAAAAACAGCTAAAGAAATAGCACTGATATGAGTTCTTAGCAAAACTCAGGCACTTGTTATAAACTATATGACACTAGTACTTATACAGAAAACCCAAGAACCAAAAAGGGGGCAAAAAAAAAAAGTGGTGTCCATTCTCTATGGGCACTTGACCATACCAGATGCCCATCCCACCAAGCTGGCCAACATCTTCCAGCCAAGACTAGAGTCCAGCCTGAATCTCTAAGGATTCCACCCTACACCTGACCTTTGGATATCTACAGACACAATTTATAAATTCCAAATCCCACTACTCAACTGGCTAATGCATACAAGAAGACTAGACCAAAAGTGGTGCCTCACATTACTGTATTCTGCAGTGGAGACTCTCATCTGTCCCTGGCTACACTAGGAAGTGTATCCCACTCAGTCATCTATACTTGCCAATGGGCAGGCCCACAGCAGGAAGCTTGTGGTGTCAGACCCTATATAAGGAAGCAAGCAGTCTGGTTGATGGAAGCACCCATCCTGACAAGCTGCTATAGCATCCCAGACTGTGAGATCCACCCATACCCAGGTAAGAATGCTAATACTTCTTGTCCACCAGTGGCAGTGGTATAACTAGTGCTTTCCATGGGAAACCCTGCTCCCAAACCTTCCCAGCTGTCACAGTGCCCCAGGAAGCATGTGGATCCATTCATGTAAGAGCTCCCAGAAATCCCATTGGCCATTAGAAGTAATTTGATTGGTGAGAGCTGAGGGGAGAGCATCAGTAATGCTCTCTCTTACCTCTACCCACCTCCCACAGTAGCCCAATCTCTAAGCAGACTCATTCATACCTTGGTAAGAAAGCAGAGAAGTCATGCTGGTATACACTACTGTCCATCTTACACATATATGTATAAAACACAAAAAAAAGGGGGAGAAAAAAAGTATAAATGGACAACAAGCTCTCCTGGGAACAATAGCTTACAGAAATCATCATCCAGAAGCCAATGATACTGGCATGTAAGAATTTATTTGCCTGACAGAAAATAATTCAAAATCACCTTAATTGGAAAACTATCAGAAGCAGAAAAGGAACAGAATGCTAGAGAAACATAATCAAAGAACAGGATAATGAGATTAATTACACAAATAAGAAAATAAAAGAACTGCAAGATGTCAAAAGAGTAATGGAGCAATTTTTTTTAATTCTGGAAACAGCCACAAAATGAAATGAAAGAATAAATCAGTACCCTTGAAGGCACAGACATAAAAGGAGCCAAAAAACGACAGAAGGGGACAAAGGAAAAAGAATGAAGAAATGCTTCAAGAATTATCAACACCATGAAGAAAGAAAGTAAGAGTTATAAGAATCCCATAAAGATAATAAAGAGACTAAGGAACTGAGAGACTATTTAAAGAAATAAAGGGAACTTCCCAAACTTGAAGAAGGAAATGAAAATAGACATATAGGAAGCTAGAAAAATAATCTACCATAATGAAAAGAAAACTACAGCTAGACACATAATAGTAACCTTTCAAGAGTCCAAGACAAATAAAAAATGAACTGATGGAGGACAGAAACTTATAAAGGTAAACCAATCAGGCTGACATCAAACTTCTCTGAAGAAACACTACAGGCAAGAGAATAAAGTAATATATTCAAAAAGCTCCAAGACAAAAATGTAAGCCAAGAATATTTTATTCTGTGTAACACTCTTTCCTTTATGAGGGAAAAATAAAGTCCTTCTCAAACAATGTCTTCTGCAATTCACACTATTAAACTCCACTCCAATAAATATTATGAGAAGTGTTTAGTCTAAACAAACAGAGGAATGCCTAGGAAGAACATAACAAGGGAGTGAGTAGAATGACAAAATTATCACCAATATGAAAATAACAACTTTCATGTATCAATAATCATCCTAAATACTAATGCTCTAAACTTACCAAAAAAAAAATAAATAAAAAAGACACAGAGAAGCATGCTGGGTTAGAAAACACAACCCAAGCTTATGCTGCCTCCAGGAAACACCTAAGCACTAAAGATAAACATAGGTTAAAATAGAGGTAACATTCATCAATATATACTCATCAAATGAGGGAGAATCAAAAAATATATTTCACAATTACTGTCAGCTCTTAAAACAGACATTGGAAAAGATACATGTGTGGTAGGAAACTCCAATACCTCACTCTTTCTGATGGACAGTTCAACAAGACAGAAATTAAACTAGAATACAATAGCCCTAAATGAAGATCTAGATCACATGTACCTAGTAGATATCGATAGAACACTGAACCCCCAAAATCTGAATACACATTTCTCTCAAATACACATGGATAATTCTTCAGTTTAGAACACATATTAGGTCACAAGGTAAACATGAATAAATGCATGAAGATGAAATCATACTGAGTGTCTTAAAACAAAGAAATCAAATTAGAAATCAACTATGAAAAGACAGCAAGGAGCTTCCTTCTTACATGGAGGTTGAACAATTTACTACAGAAAGAACATTTGTTTAATGAATAAATTAAAAAACTACCTTGAAGCAAATGACAAAGACAATGTCACAATTTTCTAGAATGTATGGGGATAAGCAAAAAATGGTATGAAGAAGAGAATATAGGGCCCTACTTGGTGGTGCAGTGGGTTAAAGCACAGCACTAAGAAGCTAAAGCCACTTCAGCATTAGTTCAACCCCTGCCTGCCCTGGAGGTGACCCACATGGCATGGCAGACCTTTCCTGACCCACCCGCTGCTCCCCTCAGCAGTGTACTTCAATGATCTGCCTGTTCTTCTCCCCACTCTGCCTCTGGTGAATCCTCTCACTGCCCCTGCACCTCTGGGCTATACCCCAGTTCTGTATGCACAAATAAATCTTTTAAAAAAGAAGAAAATATATAGCAATACAAGGCTGTATCAAGAACCAAGAGATAATTCAAGAAACAACCTAATTTTCCATCTTAGGAGCTAGAAAAAGAATGAGAAAAATCTAAAAGCTAGTAGAAGAAAAGAAAAAATAATGATATAGAAATAAAATACAATCTAAAAGATAAGTAAAGCAAAAGCTGGCTCTTTGAAAAAAATACAAACATCTAACAAGTTCAAAAAGGAAAGAAATAAGTAGATTTATAAATGAAAGAGAAGAAATTGCAATGGACACAAAAAAATCCAGAGGACAAAACAAGATAACAATGAACATTCCCATGTAAACAAGCTCAACAATCTAAAGAGATGGACAAGGTCTTAGAATTATACAATCACCCAAATTGAACAATGAAAACAGACAACTTAAATAAATCATTTATTAGCAGTGAAACTGAAGCTGTAATCAAAACCCTCCTAAAATACAAAAGCCCAGGACCACATGGTTTCACAAGTGAGTTCTACCAAACTTGTTTCTCCTACAAACTTTTTCAAAAAATCAAGAACAAAAACCACCATGTACATTTTATGAGTTCAACATTTCATTAATACCAAAACTAAGTAAAGACAACACACACACAAATAAAACTATAAACAAATCTTCCTAATGCAATAATCTTTAATAAAATCTTAGCAAACCAAATCCAACGATGTATCAACAGGATTGTATACCATGAGCAAGTGAGATTTATTCCAGGAACACAAGGATGGTTCAGCATCCCAAACTCAATTAGTATAATTCACCACATCAACCAAAAGAAAAATAGAAACCATTTCATTATATCAATAAATGCTGAGAAAGCATATGATAATGCCCAACATCCACTTATGATGAAGGTTCTCAAAAAACTTGGGAAATAATGGATATATCTTAAAATAGAATCCATATATAACACTTCCATAGCTAATATCATCCTTAATGGTGAAATATTGAAAGTCTTCCCATTTAAGATATAGAAAAATACAAGGATGTCTACTGTCACAAATGCTTTTTAATATAGTACTGGAAGTGCAAGCTAAGGAAATTAGGCAAGAAAAAGAAATAAAAAGAAACCAAATAGGAAAGAAGTAAAACTATCATTATATGCAGATAAAATATTATATAGAAAGAGAACCCTAAATTGTATAAAGAAAAGCTAGTTAAAACATAAATCTGGCCCTCCCTGGTGGCACAGTGGGTTAAAGCACAGCACTAAGAAGCTAAGGCACTTCTGCATGAGTTTGATCCCTGCCTGCCCTGAAGGTGACCACATGGCACGGCAGACCACTCTTGACCCGCCCGCTGCTCCCCTCAGCAGTGTACTTCGTTGATCTGCCTGTTCTGCTTCCCACTCTATCTCTGGTGAATCCTCTCACCCTCCACATCTCTGGCCTGTACCCCAGTTCTGTGTGAATAAATACATAAATCTTAAAAAAACAAAACATAAATCTACTTTAGTAAAGTAATAGGTTAAAAAATCTATACATAAAAAATCAGTAACCTTCCTATATGGAAACAATCAATCTCAAGAGAAATAAATTAAGAAAACCATATTATTTTCATTTGTACCAAAATTAAATATTTGGGAACAAACCTAACAAAGGAAGTTAAAGATCGATAGAAGGAAAACTACAAAACACTGTTAAAAGAAATAGATCAAGACATAAAGAAGTGGAAAGACATCCCCTGCTCGTGAATTTCAAAAATTAACATTGTCAAAATATTCATCATACTAAAAGCAACTTACAGATTCGTTGCAATTCCAATAAAATATCCAACAAAATAAAAATTTATCAATTTCAATAAAAAAGAAATAAAATAAAATTGTTTATTCATATGGAACCACAAAAAAACCCTAAAAAACCCTAAAAAGTGAAAGCTCTCCTGACAAGAATGGGAAGAATTGAAGTATTACACTCCCAAACTTCAAACAATATTACAAAGCCATTATAGTAATAATAAAAAAAAAACCTGATATTGAACAAAAATGATACATAGACAAATGGAATTGAATTGAAAGCCCATAAATGAAACCACACATATATGGCAAACTAATCTATGTGAAAGGATTAAATAATATACATTGTTATAAGGAAATTCTCTTCAAAAAACAGAGTTGTAAAAAATGGACTGCAACATGCAAAAGACTGAAACTATATTACTAACTCTATTCACCATATAAAAAAATCAACTCATAATGGATGAGACCTGAACATAAGATCTGATACTATAAATTATGAAGGAGAAAACAGTCAGAACACTCCATGACACAAATCTCAGAATATCTTTAACTATCCTTCTGCAGGAGCATGTTTAGGAGAATCTAAACATTAGGGAAAACAAATTCAAAAGCTTCTTTACAATAAAGAGACTATAATTGAAACAAAGATTATTATTTCTTTCTCTTTCCTAAATTCTTCTGAATGGGAGAAAATATTTGCACACCATATAACTTAAAATGCACTGATATCAAAAATCTACAAACAGCTTACACAACTTAACAATAACAAAACAAAATATCCAATAAAAAAATGGGTGGAAGAACTGAAAAGATTATTCGCCAAAGAAGAAATGCAAATGGCCAACAATCATATAAAAATGTTCCAAGTCACTAATTATCTGGGAAATGGAAATCAAAACTACAATGAGATACCACTTCACTCTGATAAGAATAGCCCACATTAAAAAAAAAAAAAACAGAAGCAATAAATTCTGGCTAGGATGTAGAGATAACGATCACTCTTACTTTACTGGAGGGAATGTAAACTGGTCCAGCTGCTATAAAAAGCTGTGTGTAGTTTCCTCAAAAGGCTAAAAATAGATCTACCATATGATCCAGCAATTCCACTCCTAAGAATCTACCCAAAGGACACAAAAACACTAATTTGAAAGAAAACTTGTACTCTTATGTTTAACATTGCACTTTTTACATTAGCAAAGATATGGTAACAACCCCAATGCCAGAAAATAATGAATGGATCAAAGAGTTGTGGTATATTTATACAATGTAATATTATTCAGTGATCAAAAAAGACAAACTCATGCTATTTGATACAACTTGGATGGAGCTGGAAGGGATTTTGGTAAACAAAATCGGTAGAAGGATAAAGGTAAATATCAGATATTATCACTTGTGGGATATAGAGAAATCAAACAAAAGGTCAACAAAAGCCAAACCACTCAGCTGAACATATATATGAGGAATTCAGCAAGGGAGGGGGGAGGGATCAAAACAAGGGATGGAAGAACATAAGGGAAATAAAATGATGGTTCATGGTTGATAAAGTAGCAGAAGAACTATGGGGAATTAACAATAGAAAAAATTAATTGATAAAGAGAAAATGAAAAGCACAGGACCAGATGCTTTCACTAATAGTTCTACGAAACCTATAAGATGAACTAAAGCCTATTTTATCCATACTCTACAATAAATTGGAGAGTGAATGCTTCCACATACATTTTGTCAGACCAAAATTACTCTGATACCAAAGGATAAGGACATCAAAAAAAAAAAAAAAGAAAGAAAGAAGGAAAGAAAGAAAGAAAAGAAAGAAAGAAAGAAAGAAAAAAAGAAAGAAAGAAAGAAACCTATAGACAAATATCTTTGATGAACATAGATGCAAAAGTCCTCAACAAAATTGTAGCAAACTGAATTCAATAATTAACTAAATGGTTCATACACCATGACCAGTTGTCTTTATTCATGGATGCAGATAGTTTAACATCTGCAAATCAATTAATGCAATTACCTAACAAAAAGGAAAAATTAGTCATATGCTCATATCAGTAGATTTAGAGAAAAATTGCCAAGATCTATTATGCATTAATGATACAAATTTCAACAAAATGGTGATGGAAGTAGCATGGCTCAATATAACAAAGGGCATATATAACAAACTCACAACTAATATCATGCTTAGTGCTGAAAAACTGAAAATTTTACCTCTAAGATCAGGCATTAGGCAAGGACAGCCACTGACAAGTATTATTCAACATAATGTTGAAAGTCCTATTAAGAAGAATAGGCAAGAGAAGGAATTAAAAGATGCCTAAATTAGAAAAAAGAATTAAACTATCACTATTAGAGCCAATATAACATACAATGAAAACCCTAAGGACTCCATTAAAGAAATACAGTAAAATGGCTTACTACAAAATCAGGAAAATAGTTTGCATTCCTATATGCAAATAACTAAGTATAAGATAAAGAAAACAATCCCATTTATACACAAAACTAAAAGAACTAAGTACATAGGAACTAACAAGAGATGAAGGACCTATTATTTTGTTGAAATAAGTAAAAGACACAGAGAACTGGAAAGGCATACAATTATTCATGGATAGAAAGAATTAAAATTGCTAAAATGGCCATTTACCTAATGCAAGCTAAATATTTAATGCAATCCCTATCAAAATTCCAATGGCATTTCCTGCAAGGAAATAGAATAACTATTACTGAAGTGTGTAATGGAACTGCAAAGGACCCCAATAATTCAAAGCAATCCTGATAAACAGAAGGGCAGTAGCATTACATTCCCAGATTTCAAACTACATAAGAGCAATAGCAATTGATATTGGGATAAAATTAGACATACTGATCAATGAAATGGTATTAAGAGGCCATAAATAAACCCACAAATAAGTCATGAGCCATAAATTAACCCACAAATAAGTCATGAGCATGCAATGGAGAAAGAAAGTCTATTCAACGCTCTAATGCCAAATGTACAATACATACATACATACATACATACATACATACATAGGTTATAGGCTCAGACATATGACCTGAAATCATAAAATACATAGAAGAAAACAGGCAAACAACTCCATGAGATTAGCTACACTATTGTCTTTGGGTATACAATTATAAGAGAAATAAAAGGAAAAACAAATGGGACTTAGATTTAAAAGCTTCTACATAGCAAAAGAAACTATCATTAAAATGAAGACACCTAACCAAATGGGAGAAAATATTTGCATGTTATATGTGTGACAAAAGGCTAATGCCCAAAATATAGAATGAACTCATACAATTTATCAACATTAAGGCAAATAACTAAATAAAAAAAAGTAACAGAGCTAAGTAGACACTTCACCAAAGACATATAGATGACCAAAAAGCACATGAAGAAATGTTCAACATCATTTATAATCAGGGAAAATTAAATCAAAATCAAAATGAGATGCCACTTCAATTCTGTGGGAATGTCCGTATCAAAAACCCAGTAGCAGTGAGTGTTGACAACACTCTTGGTGGCTTTGCACACAGTAGATGAGACCAGTTTCTATGTAATATAGTATCAAGTTTCCTCAAAATATTAAAATATATACCTACCATTTGTGAATATACTATAAGATTTTCAATGCCCTCTCCCTGATCTAGCAGGCAAGAGAGAAAAACCATCTTTATGGATTTAAAATCAGAAGCTTCCACAGTGTAATCTATACAAGGATCTGCAGCCTGAAGATAAAAAAGCCTTTAAACTCACACTAATAATGAAGGAGTCAGATAAACAGAATTTACACAATGAGTACCTAGATTTGTATCTGTACAGTATATTATTTAGAAATCAGGCAAATGATTAAATGACATCATTCCCTTTCATTTGCTCTAAAAACAACACCAAATCAGAGTGAAATCTTGGGGCTGTTTTTTTTTTTTAAAGTTCATTTTAATGTTTGCATAGAAGAACTGAGGTGTAGGCCAGAGCTACAGGGTAGGAGAGTGAGAGGATTCACTAGAGACAGAGTAGGGAGAAGAACAGGTGGGTTTACTGAAATACACAGTTGAGGGGGAAGTAGGAGAGACAAGAGAAGTCTGCAACACCATATGTAGTTTAACCCCCTGGCTGGGGGTCAAACTCAGGTTATAGAGGTGATAACGCTGAGACTTACTCCCTAAGTCAACAGTGAGGCCCCTGCTTCTTGACTTTGTGTCTTCACTCTTGATTCTTTTATAAAGTCACTTAATTTTGTTTTCCCGAAATTATTTATGTTCACACATATAGTCCTGAATCCCTCTACCATGCTAAAAACACTAACTTGAAGGGATACAGGCACTCTTATGCACATTGGGGATTCTATTTATAATGGCCAAGTTATGGAAACAATAAAAGTATCCCACAACAGATTAGTTGATAATGATGTTACAACATTATATACACAATTTAATACCACTCGCTATAAAAAAGATGAAATATTGACAATTTTGACAACATGGATGAAATACTATGCTACATGAAGTATGTCAAACTTTGAAAGACAAATACCAGACTATTTCATTAGTATGTGGAAAGAAACAATTCCAAGGAACAGACAAAACCAAACCAAAAACAAACCCTTGAAACCTGACTATAAAACTGAGGCTGTGTGTGAGCGGGGGGGGGGGGGGGGAAGGGGCGAAGGAAGAGAAATACAGCAAGAAGGACTTGTTTCTCTCTCCCACTAGATAAGCTACCTCATTTCTTTCATTTACCCTCTAGGCTTAACAAACTTTGTTTTCTTACATTTGGAGGGGGAAAAAAGCATCACTAGGAAGATAACATCTGAATTGTTTACTTCCAGGTGATAATGAAAGCAAGCTGGCATTAACCAAAACCTCCAGATGCTCATATTGCAAGGATGGACATTCTGACCCTTGCCTAATTCCCTCTTCTAACCCCCTTGACATCCTAGGTAAATACTCCTGTCTTCTGCCGATGTTGGTCTTTCAGACACAAGTCAGCTTACCTTCTCAATTTGTCGACAAATTAAACTACTTTCCTTCTCTTCTGTTTTCTTTTATTGGCTAAGGGAAACTGAGACTGCATTCATTATTAGGAGGTTCAGTGGACTATAGTGGAGAATTATTAAGGCTTTGATATTGGGTGTTTTATAACAATAAGTACTTGTAGATGTCTGTGCCTATACTCTTCAAATTGATATAGTGTTGCAAACTGTACCTCAATAAACATATTCAGACTAAGAGGAGCTTTCTATATTCTTCACTGTTATATTGACTCTCAATTGCAAGATAAATTAGTTCCAATTACATTGTTCCCTTTTGGTGAGTCCATACATAATCAGGAGCCCCATTAATATATGTACTGCAAGCCTTCCTACTGTCTTACATTTTTGAGGTACATGACAAAAAAATTATTAAACTCATTTGTTAACACTTTCAAATAAACATTAATAATGTTCATAACTCTGCATGAATAACATAAGGCAATTATACTACTCTATTGAAAGTTTAAGCACTTAAGAAAAAATAGAAAATACATTTGACTGCTAATATATGCCTACCACTGACTGCTGCTTAACAGTTGAATAATAGGTTGGACCAAGACAAAGGTTTTAAATGGTCACTATTGGATTAACCCACTGTGAAAAAGGCAGGTGGGGGATACATTCAGCATGACATGTTGCCTACTAATATACTGCTGTGTAGCTGCTTCTGACATCCTAGCCTTCCAACAGCTCAAGGAACAGTAGATGTGCACTTGGTGCTGATAAGTCTTTTCACTAGGATGTCCCTGTTTGAGTGCCAACTCTGGAGGACGGGGCACACCTTCATGTCACTGGGAGCATGACTGAAACTAGTTGTGGAGCAGGTTTGCAAGGCAAGATACTGCTGTCAAGTGAACATCCCGCTTATTATTTAATAAGAGTGAACAAGCATGGTTAATTATGTGACAATGGCAGGAGAAAAGCATTCCGGGGTAAACAAAGGCTAATTATCTTTATGGGTAATAGGAATTCAAGGGGATAAAAAGGTATAAATTATATAAGGAACAAAGGAGAACATGTAGGCCATGTATTCAAGGAGAACTTTCCATGCAGGTGCATGATACAATTTTGAGTCAATCCCAGACCGTCTTGCACCCTGACAACACAATCACAAACAACCGATAACATTGTGATATAGGCCATTGTCTCAAGGCAATCATGTGGGAGTGCCTTATCCATTATCATTTACACACATATGTGCATATAGAGGTCATGACAGGTGCAGAGACCCTAGGTGGAAGAAAGGCCACAACAGATAATATATTAAAATCATGATATTGGATCATCCCTTAAAGTATACCAAATGTCCAGTAAGAATTGATCCACTTTCAATTTTTATCAAGGTAGCAATGAAATCTTACATGAGGATCCAGTGTCTAAAGTTCAGTTATCAATAAATATCTACTGCATCAATTAATGAACTATAAATAAGACAAGTATAAAGTCTTATTTATAGATTTATTTATAGATTACAAGATGACTTTATTCCAAATCTACAAATGTATTTTTGTAATTTATAAAAGCTAGGACTTACACCCTTATCTAAAAAGCAATCTAAAAGGGGAAAAAGCCCAACTAAATGTGTTTTGGGCTGTATGATCTGATAAGAAATTTAGTTTGGCATATCCCATACTTCTTTCTCTCAATAACTTCACCAACCTATGCCTATTAATGTAGCTGGAGACTGAAGCCAAGGACAGTTGCAGGTGATGCCCACCCTCCTGAAGGGGTTGCTGGGGAGGAGGATAGCCTCAGGAAAAATGCTAAAATGGGATTTTGAGGAGGGGAGTTCTTGGAGAGGAAATAGAAGTAACTGGAAGAGGGATGAAAGAGAGATAGATGATAGATAGATAGATAGATAGACAGATAGATAGATAGATAGATAGATAGATAGATAGATAGATAGATAGATAGATAGATAGATAGATAGATAG
>NW_004567157.1:417440-438323 GCF_000260355.1 Condylura cristata
GAGAGAGAGAGAGAGAGAGAGAGAGAGAGAGAGAGAGAGAGAGAGAGAGAGAGAGAAGGTTTGGGTTCCTTCAGCATTTAGGTAATCAGTGTTTTCAGCCCCTGACCACAAGATCTGGCAGAAGGTTGCTGAGGATTTCTGAAGGTGGAGGCCTTCCTTGGAGAGAAAGAGGCTTTGCAAGTAGCCAAGTGACTGAAATGGTTCCTGGTTTGCTGTAGTTACAGCATGGCTTAGCTGCACGAGTAAGGCCATTTGTTGGGTCATTTGATCTTGTGGCTGCTCTCCTGAGTATTGCTCATCTGCTGCTGTGTTGGAGTGCCTTGCAGCTCCAGAAGCATATCCTGTAGTGTCTCTTTTGTTGTCTTTGTGAGTTGGAACCTGGCCTGGGGTCTGGCTGCTGTGTGCCCCAGGTCAGCAGAGGCAGGAAGATGCCATCTTAGACACATGGCCTATTGTTTGGGAGAGGAGCTGCATATCAATGGCTGAAAGAAACCATCATAAGTATTTGTGCAGGAGAGTAATGAATACGACTTTGGGTAAAGTAAATGGCCATTATTGACCTCAGTAGCTCTTGTTTTTTCCCATCTGTTAAATAAATCCCTTTGTTGTTATTTCCTAAGCCTGAGCAATCTTGCAATTTTGTACATGGGTAAAGAACCCATATAGTAAAGTATTTGGGCAGGGGCACCTTGGCCAGTTTAGGGTCCTCTCCACTTGGTATCAGTTGGAAACCATGGCAGGACA
The DNA here is from genome assembly GCF_000260355.1 of Condylura cristata. Lineage (NCBI taxonomy): Eukaryota > Metazoa > Chordata > Mammalia > Eulipotyphla > Talpidae > Condylura > Condylura cristata. The sequence continues at coordinate 418,185 of NW_004567157.1, forward strand.
GGGCACCTGTGGTTGACCTAGCCAAGGATCCTCAACTCACATTGGTTGCTTTAAAGCACAAAGTAATTCAAGACACCTGGTGGTAATTGATTTGGATTTGTTTTTCCTTGTGTCGTAATCATGGGTTCAACTGTCAGTTTGGGTGGCTCTGCTTCTCCTCCACTCCTTGGTGTTTCTACTTTTTCAATCATAGGTTTTGACTTGAGAAATTTTGTAAAGTCTGTTATCAAGAAGTTAATGTCTTTACTGCTGGGGATTATATGGGTGTATAGTGGAAATCTCTTCATAAATCTTGGACTTGTGATTTTAGGAGATCTCTTGGTTATGTTGGTATGCATAATGTTTGGTCAAAAAGGAAGAAGAAATTGCAAGATCAAATACAGAAATTGGAGGTAGCCCTCTAAATATCAGAATTGGAAAACCTTTTAAAGATCAAATGTTCTTTTGAAAAACTGAAAAAGTAGATGTAGAAACTAAAGGAGAGAATAGAAGTAAGTCTCCAGAAATGTGATTCAAAAGAAACAGAAGAGAACAGTCAATCAGCCATCTCCTTTACCAGATAGTGGTAATAGAGAGGCACAGGAAGAGGAGGGCAGTCTCACAATAGCAGCCTTAAACCCACTGACAAAAAATCCCTTCTGTGTGGCCATTGTCCCTCCTGAGGAGGTTATGAGAGCTCCTGAAGCTTCACTGCCCTTCAGCAGAGGAGGCCCCATTATGGTTAAGGAAACGGGTCTGGGGCAAGACAGTTTCCCCTTTGCCAATTCCCACTGGGAACATTAAATGAACAAGTGCATCAGCCTGCTGCTCTTATAGTCCCTTTACCCCCCTGCAGATATCCTCAATTATAAAAATTATTTCCCTTTGTACATACAAAACCCTAAAAAGATGGTGGAATTATTTGCATCTGCGTTTGCCTCCCATCCACCCACTTGGGCAGATATACAGTCTATGTTGAGTACACTGCTTACACAGGATAAATGGAGACTTGTCATGGCAAAGGCAAGGGAAAAAGCAGATTGTCTCCACTTAAAGGATATAGGCAACCCATGGAGGCAGTTGTCCATCTGGCAGACCCAATAATAGAAGTATGAAAATGTTGGAACACTACCAAAAGTGCTTGTTAGCAGGACTCAAGCAGGGGATCCTTGTATCATTAGGAAGGAAACAGAGTTACATTTGCCTCTTGGATCACAATTTTCACCCTCTGCTTTCTCTGTCGGATTGAATCATTCTGATTGCCTTTACATTGTATGTAGGTTAGTTAAACTTCTTGTTATTGCTTCTTTTTTCATTCTATTAAAATAGGAGATATAAAATGCCTGTAATACCATGATTTAAAAGGTTTGAAAAGGCAAGTCTATAAATAAAAAATGAATTTTATAAAAGGAACTTTGAAAGTGTTCCTTGAAAGAAAGAAGTCTATTACTCAAAAAGATGCCAAATATTCTTAACACTAATAACAACATAATGGTTAATGACATTGTTGAAGGAGTAGTGGAGTAAGATTCAGATTTTAATATGTTTGTCATTTTTATATGTGTAAACTTGGCAGTTATTTAATCTCTCTGAACCTGAGTCTCCAAACCTGCAAACATGCACCTAATTAGAACCTTCTTGATGGTTAAATTACCCATTTAAAAACATGGTTAAATTGCACATGCAAAATTATTGAGCATTATTCAGTATTCATAAATATTAGTCATTTCAGTCATTTGAAGCCAGAATATTTAAGTTAAAATCCTCACTTTGCTGAAAGCAACCTCAAGGAAGTCTCTTAATCTTGTTTAACTCTAATTTTCTGTAAAATAAAGTTGCTATGAGGATTAAACAAAATTATGTATTAAAATGTTCAACTCATGCAGAGAACAATGTTATGGTTCATAATATTTATTCCCATTCTTACTCTTTTGTATCTCTGTGGAAGTAACCAATACTGTGGTACCTGCTGTGGGGAAAAATAAGGCATAAAACAAGGTCCTTGCCCTCAAAGCAATGGGAAAGTTAAATAAAAACTCGCCTGTCTAAGACTTTTTACTTTTTTGACTGTGTACAGTCTAAGAATTCCATCAAACTTTGGTGGATTCAGTAAGACCCAGGCAGATGATCACAGGGAATTTTAATCAAAGCGGGATGACAATGCATTTGAGAAATAGAAAGGATTCCTAAGACTTTCTGCTGTAAAAAACACATTTTAAGGGAGTGAGGAGCAAATAAGTGTGAAGGTAGACTTGGTCTCTATTACTTCCCTATTTTTGTTATAACAAGTTACTGTCACACATTTAGTAACTTAAAACAAACCAATTTATTCTGTCATAGTTCAGGAAGTCAGAAACTAAAATAAAAGTTTTGGCAAGGTTATATTATTTCTGCATGTTTCAAAGGAGAATCTGTTTCCTTGCCTTATTCAGTTTCTAGAGGTCACACATATTCTTTGGACCATAAACTTTTTTCTTAAATCATCATAACCTCTTGTTTTTGGCATCACATCTATTACTCTGATCCTGTTGCTTTTTTTTTTTCCTTTTATGAGGGCCATTGATATTATACTGTTCCCACCTTAATAATTTGGGAAAACCTCCTTTATCTCAAGATCCTTAGCTTAATTAAAATTTCAAAGTCCCTTTTACTATGTAAAATAGCATATTTACAGGTTCAAGGGCTTTGGATGTGGACATCTTTAGGGGCTATTATTCAGCCTACTGTAGGTACTGTAACTTAAGACAATCACTGGGATCAGAAAAATAAAGATGGTATTTGTAGAGGTGTTAGGATAACACCTCTTTTGAATGGTGTTAGGATAAGAGAAGGTCACTCCTGGGTTGGGAAATGACATGAGCACAAGAAATGGGTGTAGAAGTCAGCTTAATTTATAGGGTATTGTTAATGAGACTGATTAAATGCAGTGTGAGAGGTGAAATCAAATGGCAGAAGAGAGAATCCATATCAAAAATTAGACAAAAGGGATCTAAATTTGGTACATTGCAATTGTGAATACTTTCAGATCCAAGTAAGTCTTCAAGTTACATTATAAATTCACTATTTCAGAATTACTGGCCAAGTCATGTAGGAGTGGGAGTGTGAGCCCCAAGTTGAACACAGGTTTTGTCTGCTCGGAAGCATCATTGAGGCTACTTTTAGAACACCTGAAAACACATTGGTAACAATTCCAAGGAAAGAGAAAAAACAGAGCAAGATAAGTTTAGCTTCTGTTGTCCTAGAGAATAACAATCCAAAGACAACCAAGGGACTCCCTACTCTTTGCAAAAAAACAAAAACAAACAAACAAACAAAAACACGACAATTTCTATGAGTTTAAGACAGATTTTAAAAAGGAGAGAATATATCTTCTAGTCTTACCTCATTGCCACATTACTTCCATCAATGACAATTGGCCTTAAATTGTCACAGTCATCTATTTCATTTTCAAGAAACATCTCAGGGCTTTCAATCTCTCTTGAGCTGGGCCACTGAGGCACAAACAGATTCATGTTGACTTGCCCTTCTGAATCACCTTTGCTCCCAAGTCTGACAAGCTCTGCCAATACATCATTAATAAGTGATTCTGGGCCCAGTTTGTTCAGCACTGATTGAATCTGTTCCTCTGAATAACCCAGCTTTAGAGCAAAATCCATCTTAGCTTGGTATTGCTTTTCCAGGTCAAGCTTCCCATCCCTTACAATGCTGCTCTGGGAGAAACTTGGACGATCTAGACAAGGTGATCTACAGAGCTGCCGGTGTGACTTAAATGGAATCTCCTTTTTTTTTAGCTGAATGTCTCCAGGGTGGAAACTGTTGTCATTCTTAAGGTTCATCTGTTCAAGATCACTCTCAGAGTTTATCCATTCTTCAAAATCAGCATTTCCTTGCTCCTTGCTATCTTGCTTAGGCTGCTGCTTCTCTTCTTTAGAGGAATTCTCCATTTTTTGTGTATTTCCACTGCAACTGTGGCTGTCATCACGTTTAGTGGGCAACCTGAGGTTTAATGAACTTTTTCTTTTTAGCCTCTTTGGAATCCACATAGAGTTGTATTTCTTTGTGGTACAATGTGGTGGTAAAGATGGTTCAAGAGTTTGCCTGTTTTGTTTGGTATGTTCAAATGTTAACAGTCCCTACAAAAACACACACACAATAGTAATGTTTAGTAAAATTCAGGAAAAGCATTTTAAAAAAAAACAGAGGTTTCATTCTAAAAACACCCTACAGACTCTCTGAACATTTTATTTTCTTATAATGATTGTACTCCTGAATTCATGTTTTTCTGTCCTTTGGGTAGATACATAAGAGTGGAATTGCTTGGTCATATGGAAGCTTAGTGATTAAGCCAGAAAGAAAAAGAAAAATACCAGATGGTTTCACTCATAGCAGGAGCATAAGGGATGGGGGTGGGGTACGGGGGGGGGGCGTGGGAAGAGAGAGAAACAAATGTAACAGAGTAAAAATGAAAAAAAAAAGAAGTTTGCAATTTAGTTGAAAAGGTGATTATATAAGTATGTATTTGTCTATATTACATAAATATTTTATGGATTTATATAATAACAAGTTAAAAAAGATTATACTCACCTTACATTAAAAATATTCTCCAATAGGTTTTTCAAACTGCTAAAAATGGAGCTTCCATATGACCCAGCAATCCCACTCCTAGCTATCTACACAAAAGACACAAAAACAATGATTCAAAAAGACATCTGCACCCCCATGTTTATTGTTGCTTTATTTACAATAGGAAAGAAATGCCCAAAGTAGATGACTAGATTAAAAAGATGTAGTACATATACACAATGGAATATTACTCAGGAATCAAAAATTATAAATTCATGCCTTTTGCAGCATCATGGATGGAGCAGGAAGAGACCATGCTCAGTGAAATAATCCAGAAAGCAAAAGATAAACACTGGATGGTTTCACTCATAGCAGGAGCAAAAAGGACCATAGGGAAAAGTAATAATAACTATGCACAACTATATATCAGAGACATTTCACAGGGGTGGAGTGGGTAAGGGTATCAAAAACAGAGAGGGGGGAAGTGCACTGGACTATGGTGATGGCATACAGGTGATATGATGATGGGAAACCCACAGGGATTACAGCTGAGATGGAAAAAGGCACAAAATGATGCAAAAATAAAATATTGCTAAAAAATTCTCCAATAATTCTAGACATAAAATTTCAGTGGAGGAAATAATGCTAATTTCTATACATACACACATATACACAAACATACACACACACACACAGTCACAGCTAGTGTCAGCTGTTTATTTCAAAAACTCTGAGAAAGAGAAACATGACATTCTTGCCTAGCAGGGTATAAGCTGCAATATATCCTTGAAGAGACTGTCTCTGGACCATTCCTGGTGGCGCAGAGGGTTAGGACACATCCCTGCAAGCCAGTTGCAGCCACTTCAGTGCAACTTCAGTTCCCAGCTGTGGAGGTGATCCACTGGTACAGCAGACTTCTCTTGTCTCACCCACAGCTCCCCTCAGCATTGTACTTTGTCGATTTGCCTGTTCTGCTCCCAATCTGTCTCTGGTGAATTCTCTCACCACCCCTGAACCCCTGTCCTGTCCCTCAGTTCTGTATGCATTAATAAATAAAAAATCTTTAAAAAATAAAGGCAGAAAGAGCTTGCACCTTTCCTTGAAAGTAAGAGAAAGAAAGAAAGTAAAGACTGTCTCTTATCCATTCTGTCTGGTTAAATTTTCCAGGCCCTATAATAGATCTTTATTGTAAAGCTGAACTCTAGTCATGAGGAGTACAACCTCTCAAACACTACTCACTGAAAAATATTAAGGATCCCATCTAGAGGGATAGACTATAAAGCCATTTAAAATTGCTTTCAAGGAGTTGAAGCAGATTGTAAGGAGAATAAACAGAAGTGTGCTCTAGACAAGAAAAGAGGTTTATGCATACTCATGATTTATATCACTTTTACTTATTGCATTTGGTAAATAAAAGCAGAATATTGATTCAGCTTACATGAGAAACCAGAACATTTTTTAAAGCATATTAATTAGAAAGAGAATTAGGGTCAATTTTATTTCTAAACTTATCCTCTTTTCTACTGCATCTGTTACTGCTGGGTTGAATTCTAACCTGAACAAAGTGTTTCCTTCTTTTTGAGCCTTGGTTTGTTCATGTGTAAAATGAGAATACTGATGTTATCTCATAGGATAAGTATTTTTTTTTCATGAGTAAAGAAATTATTTATACAAGTGAGCTGAGCAACATCTTTAATGTGTGCAATAGAACCTGGGGTTTGGTTAAAAAACATCAGCCATGAGGCAAGGCTGTAGATTTGTGACCACCTATGAGCTCTTCAGATAGCAGCTGTGCTCACTAATCAAAAACTAGGACACTAGGGTTCTCCACTTACAATTCAATTTATACAAACAAGAAAAGTAATCAATAAGTTTAATAATATTATGGATAACTGCAGCTTTAGTTTAGGAGAGTAAAATTTGAAAGCATTGTATGTAAACATTACTGGCATCTTAGAACTGATATTCAGACAGCATATGACCTCTCTAATGATTATATTACATTCTGAGACTTCAGAATGCTCCCATAATGAATTATTGAACACATAAACAACCATTTTAAATTTACTTCTCCATTAATCTTTGTTATTTGATTTGTAAAGCCTACTTCCTATAAAAGTTCCATATTGAGGAAATTGTTAGACAGAAAGAATTTTGTTGGCTGGCACTTTGCACCTCCCATTCAGAACTGATTGAAGGCAGAGGCAAGGCACTGCAAATAAATGTGAGCAGCTAGTCTCAGGAAATTACAGGCCTAGCTGCAAGGTTGTTAGAGGCCAGCAACCCTGTGCCCTGTTTCTGGAACTAAGTGAAAGCAGAAGGAAAGTTCTGCAAACAAATTTGAGCAGCTAGTTCCAGGTAAGTACAGGTCTGCTTGCAAGACTGTTGGAGACAGGAGACCCTGTGCCCTCCTCTGGAACTGAGTAAAGGTAGAGGGAATGTTCTGTAATCAAAGGTGAGCAGCTAGTCCCAGAAAAGCTCAGGCTTGTCTGCAAGGCAAGACTGGCACCCAACCTATTATCCCCTCTGGAACTATGTAAAGGCAGAGAGGGCCCCAAACAAGGGTGGCAACCAGTCTCAGGGAAGCCCCTGCTGGCTCACAGAACTCTAAAAAGACAGAATCGATGAAATGGAAGAAAAGAATGAACCAGTACAACTGATATAAAAAGAACAAGATAAAATGGACAGTGAGAAACAAATAAAAAAAAAATGAAGAAACGCTTTGATAACTATCAGGCACCATGAAGAGAGGAAATATGTGTTATAGGAATCCCAGAAGGTGGGGAAAGAAACAAAGAAATTCAGAAATTATTCAAGGAGATAATCGAAGAGAACTTTCCAAGCATGAAGGATATGAAAATAGACACACAGGAAGCTAGAAGAACACAAAAGTACCACAGCAAAAGGAAAACTACAGAGAGACACATAATAGTAAAGCTTCCAAGAGTCCAAGATAAGGAAAAACTTAATGAAACTGATGAGGGTAAAAAACAAACAAACAAACATATAACCTTTAAAGGAAAAAAATCAGGCTGACATCAGAATTATCTGAAGAAACAATACAGGCAAGAAGAGAATGGAGTGACATACTTAAGGCAACAAATATCAACCAAGACCATATTATACTGCAAAGCACTGTTTCCTCTATGAAGGAAAAATAAGGACCTTCTCAGGCAAACAGAAACCTTGGAAATTCATTACAACTAAACCCCCAGCCCAATATATATATATAAAATTACAAGAAGCCTTAAAGCCAAAACCAACAGAGAAATTAATAGAGAAAACACAATATGGTAAGAAATAAAATCGCAAAAAGACAAACAAAATGGAAAATACAGATGTAAAAATATGAACATTAACCCTAAATATAAATGGATTAAACACATCAATAAAAAGACACAGAATAGCAGGCTGATTTAAAAACAAAACACAACATTCTGCTGTCTACAGGAAACATATTTAACTACAGAAGAAAAGCACAGACTGAAAGCAAAAGGTTTGAAAACAATCCTACAAACAATGGACCAATAAATAGGGGGCAAGGGATATATTATCAGATAAAATAGAATTCAACCTAAAAAAGTTAAAGGGACATCCAAGCATAGAGAGGCCCTAGGAAGTGCCTCAGACAGGAGGTTTGCTATTCTTCTGCCTGCTTACCACATCTACTCACAAAACCTGCCAGTAAAGCACTGGAGGTAAAGAGAGTCAAGTCAGCTCTGTGAGTGGACCCCAAGCAGAGGGAAAGACTGCTCAGAGTGGGTACATACAAACCAGGAGGTACAGAGGGAGGACAGGCAGCCTGTGAAGATGGTGGAAGGTTTTCAGCCTTTCTGGTACTCCCTGCATCCACAAAACCCACAGCAAAGGCCTGGAGACTTGTGCTCCAAAAAGGCTCTGCCCTGCAAGGCCTACAGAGCATAGGAGGTAAGAAAACCTGGACTGGCTCGAGGACGGACCCAGCTACAGGGAGAACTACACCCCCCCAACACCATCCCACAGGCACATGCAAACATATAGGGAACCTGGGAGATCAGAAGGCTACAAAGATCAACAGGTGGGCCAGTGGGAGCTGCAGTGCTCCTACTGCCCTAGGTCTGGTAGCAGGAAGACTAGCTAGGGAGCTTTCCTTCTGGCACCCCTCCTTTCCCAGAGACTACTTTAAACAAGCCCAGTTCAGAAAACTAACTGCGAGAAGTCTATGATGCCACCAAATGGACAAAAAAATAACAAGCCACACATACCTGAAATCAGTTGGCTACCAGAATCAACAGGAGGAAACTGTCAGGGCAGCCATTGTGCTGGAGTCCCCTAGCTTGCAGGATACCCTGCATAGAAAGAAACCTCAAGAACTTCCTTACTAGCCCAATTAATCAGGGGACCAAAAAAAGAAAGCCAAACAAAACTGAAGACACTGAGAAGGTTACTTCACCCAGTCTTAAGGTACTCTCCAGGAGACCAGCCTAAAACCACAAGAACTATTTAACTGGGAGCCACCAGAACTTCAGAGGCAATTCTCCCCTTCTCATGGTAGTGTTTGTCATTTGTTCGTTTATATGCTTTTCGGTTCCTATAATACTCAGATTTCTGTGTACTTCCTTCATTCTTACACTGGTTTTCTGTGTCCTCTTTCTCCTTCCCCACCAACATCATTATTTCTTCTGCCTCTTCTATATCTGATACCTCCTCTCTCGCTCCTCCTCCCCCTCGTCCCCATATTTACCTTCACCTCCTCCTATCAACTTCCTCCCTATTACATTTCCATATCATCCTCCTCTCTCTGCTAACCTCCCATCTCACATCCTCCCTCTTAACTCCATTATTTTGACTAGACATGCCTAGAAGAAGTGAGAAAATCAACGGAGAAAATCAACCCATCATGTACTTCTTGTAAGCACCTTCCAGAGACTAGTATCCAACATGGCACTGGAAGAAGCTGAACACCATAAGAGACCCCTGGCTATAACTGGCTGAGACGAGACAAAATTCCACATAGTAGGGTCCAGAAAGAGGACCCAGGAGATTTTGAAACAAAATACAGCTCAGAACACCCTCCACAACAGAAGTGTCTGGAAGTCCCTCAGCCATACCAGAAAGAAAAACTGGAAAGAATGCTGGCCAATAATAGCACCACTATGTCTCAATGACTAAAAAGTATAGAAAATATATGACAGGGAAAAGAAAACAAATAACCAAACAAGGCCACAGGGGATAAATTAACAACAACAACAAAAAAGATCATAGAAATAGAAGAACTGCTCAGCCTACCAGATAAGAGAATTTAAAATCATCATGATAAATAAAAATAAGTTGAGAAGGAAAAAAAATGATATGAGGCAAGCTATCATGGAAATGAAGAATGGATTTGAAGAATGCAAACAAGGCAATGAATGAAAGGAATTAAAAAGAAAAAAATTATATGAAACAAGCAATCAACGAATTGAAGAAAACAAGACCTTAAAAAAGGAAATAAAAGAAATGCAGGAAATGAAAAGAACACTAGAGGAGATAAAGCATGTTGGGAAAAGTAATGAAAAGAAAATAGATGAAATGGAAGAACAAATCAGTAACCTTGAAGACACTGAAAGGAAGAGAGTCAACACACAAAAAGAACAAAAAGGAAAAGGAATTAAGAAACACTTCATAAGCTATCTGACACCATGAGGAAAGGAATTATCAGAGTTGTAGGTATCCCAGAAGGTGAAGAGAAAGGCAAGGAATCAAGAAAATATTCACAGAGCTGATAGAAGAGAACTTCCCTAAAATGAAGAAAGAGATGAAAATACACATCCAAAAAGCAAGAACACCAAACTATTATGATAACAGGAGAAATATAGCAAAACACATAGTAAATCTACCAATACAAGATAATGAATAGATAATATGAAGATGAATGTAGACATATAAGAAGAAAGATGAAAACCAAACTACCATGATGATAGAAGAAATACAGCAAGACACATCATAGTAAAACTACCAAGAATATGAGACAAGGATAAAATAATGAGAATGACAAGAGGGAAGAAACAAATAACCTATAAAGGGAAACTGATCCGGATGACATAAGACTTCTCCAAAGGAACATGGGCAAGAAGAGAGTGGAGGGACATACTCAAGAAACTCCAAAGCATCAAATGCCAGTCAAAGATACTCTATCCTTCAAAGCTCTCCTTCCTCTATGGAGGAAGAATAAGGACATTTTGAACCAAACAGAAACTCATAATTTAGTCATGACTAAAATCCCAATACAAAAAAATAATACAACAAATCCTCAAACCAAATCCAACAGAAGAATAAACAAGAACAGTTCAACACAAGGAATAAAAGCACAAAAGGACAACAATAGGTGCCAGTATATCAATATTATCCCTAAATGTAAATGACTTAAACTCATCAATGAAAACACACAGATTTGCAAGATGGATTAAAAAACAGAACCCTATGTTCTGCTGTCTGCAGTAAACACATCTAACTACAAAAGATAAAACAGATTGAAATTAAAAGGATGGAAAACAATCCTACAAGTAAATGGACCAAAAAATAAGGCAGGAAAGGCTATACTTAGACAAAATAGACTTCAAACTAAAAAGGTTAAAAGAGACACACAGGTCACTTACTACATTATGATTAAGGGGACAATACTACAAGAAGAAATAACAATCATCAACATATACACACCAAATGAATGTGCACCAAAATATATCAGGAAACTACTGTTATCTATGAAAACATAGAAAATACATACATAGTAGATTTTAACACACCACTCTCAACAATTGACAGATCAACTGACAAAAAATAAGCAAAGACACTAAAGCTCTGAACAAGGACCTAGAAAACATGGGTCTAACAGATAGCTATAGAACACTGCACCTACAAAAATCTGAGTTCTCATTTTTCTCAAATTCATCTAGATCATTCACTAGGTTTGACCACATATGGGTCACAAGATAACTATCAATAGATACACTAAGGTCAAAATCATACGAACTAATTTATCCGACAATGATGCACTCAAACTAGTAATAAGCATGGGAAGAAGGCAAGAAACCACCTACCTGTGGAGACTGATACCCACACTACTAGAGGACCACTAGATCAATGATGAAATCAAAGAAGAAATTAGAAAATATGTTGAGAAGAATGACAATGACGACACAACTCTGCAAAACTTATGGGACATATTCAAAGCAGTTATAAGAGGAAAGTATATAGAAATACAGGCCCACAAAAAGAAACAGGAAATAACTCAAAGAAACATCCTAATTTCCCACCTTAAAGAATTAGAAAAACAACAACAACAAAATTATCCAAAAGCCAGTAGAAGACAGGACATAATTAAAGTCAAATAAGAAATAAATGTAATGGAAGTTAGGAAAACAGTCCAAAAAAATCAATGAAACAAAAAGTTGGTTCTTCGAAAAAGAAACAAGATAGACAGGCCACTAGCCAGGCTCACAATGAAAAAACAAGAGAAATCACAAATAACAGGATCATCAATGAAATAGGAGAAATCACAATAGTCACAGCAGAAATCAAAAGAATAATCAGAAAAAACTATGAACAGCTATATGTAAACAAGTTAAAAAATTTATCAGAGGCCCTCCCTGGTGGCGCAGCGGGTTAAAGCACAGCAGTGAGAAGTTGAAGCCACTTCCCCATGAGTTCGATTCCCGCCTGCCCCGGAGGTGACCACATGGCATGGCAGACCTCTCCTGACCCGCCTGCTGCTCCACTAAGCAGTGTACTTCGTTGATCTGCCTGTTCGGCTCCCCACTCTGTCCCTGGTGAATCCTCTCACCACCCCTGCACCTCTGGCTTGTACCCCAGTTCTGTATGCATAAATAAAAAAATCTTTAAAAAAATTTATCAGAAATGGTCAAATTCCTACAATGGTTCAACCACTCAATACTAAACAAAGAAGAAATAGAAGAACTAAACAGGCCAATTACAAGCAAGGAAATTAAAGAAATAACCAAAACCCTCCCCCAAAATAAAAGGCCAGGACCAGATGGATTTACAACATTCAGAAAAGAACAAGTGCTTATTCTACACAGACTCATCCAAAAATATCAAAAAAGAAGGAAAACCACCAAATACTTTCTACAAAGCCAACATCACATTCATACCAAAACCTAACAAAGAAAACACAAAAATAGAAAACTTCAGAAACAATCCCCTTAATGTACTGTGATACAAAAATCCTCAAGGAAATCATAGCCAACAGAGTCCAACAATGCACTAAAAGAATAATACACTATGACCAAGTGGGATTTATTTCAGGAGAACAAAGATGGTTCAACATCAGAATCAATTAATGTAAACTATCACATAAACTGACAGAAAAATAAAAAACAAATAATCATATCAATAGATGCAGAGAAGACATTCAAAAAAGTTCAACATCCATTTATGTTTAAGGCCCTTGAAATCCTCAGAATAGCAGGAACATACCTCAACATGATAAAAGCCATATATGACAACCTCACAGCCAATATTATCCTCAGTGGAAAAATGCTGACAGCTTTTCTTTGACATCAGGAGCAAGACAAGGGTGTCCACTATTGCCACTGCTCTTCAACATAACATTGGAAGTTCTAGCCAAAGCAATAAGACAGTAAAAACATATACATGGAATCCAAATTGGGAAAGAAGTCAAACTGTCTTTATTTGCAGACAATATGATAATTTACATGGAAAACCCTAAAAACTCCACAGAGCAACAAATCAAAACCATCAACCAGTTTAGCAAGGTAGCAGGATATAAAATCAACACACAAAAATCAGAGGCCTTCCTATACACAGACAACCAATTAGAAGAAGAGGGGGAAAAAATCCCCTTTTCAAATAAAAGAAAAGAATCAAATACCTAGGAATGAACCTAACAGAGGAGATAAAAGGCCTATAAAAGAAAACTACAAAACACTGTTAAAAGAAATACAAGAAGATACCAATAAATGGAAAAAAATCCCCTGCTCATGGATAAGAGGATTAACATCACCTAAATGGCCATTCTACCAAAAGCAATATACAGATTAAATGCTAGCCCAATAAAAGTCTCAATGGCATTCTTCAAAGAAATAGAAAAAATATTGTTGACATTCATAGTGAACCACAAAAGACCTTGAATAGCCAAAACTCTCATGACTAAAAAGAAAAAGAATGTAAGCATCACACTCTCAGATGTCAAGCTATACTACAAAGCCATTACAATCAAAACTGCAGTGTACTGGAACAAGAACAGACACACAGACTAGAGCATTTGAATAGAAAACCCAAATATAAACCCACTGGTTTATGGGCAACTAATATTTCACAAAGGAGCAAAGAAGATACAATGGAACAAAGAATGTTTGTTCAACAAATGGTGCTGGGAAAACTGGGAAGCTACATACAAAAAAAAAAAATGAAACTATATCACTACCTTGCATCATGCACAAAAGCCAACTGAAGTGGATTAAAGACTTAGACATAAGAACAGAAACCATAAATTCCTGGAAGCAAAGATGGGTGAAACACTAGACGACTTACACCTCAGTAACATCTTTAATGATATAGCACCCAACTCAACGATAGTGAAGGAAAGAATAAACAGAAGGGACTACATCAAATTAAAGAACTTCTGTATCACAAAAGAGACTACAAAACACCAACAGACAACCCACTGATGGGAAAATATTTTCTTACACAATGCTTACAATAAAGGACTCATAACAAAGATATACAAAGAACTGATGAAACTCAACAAAAATAAACAATCCCATAAAAAATGGGAATAAGAACTAAAAATACACTTCTCCAAAGAGGAAACACAGATGGCCAACAAGCATATGAAAAAAATGTTCAACATCACTTGTAATAAGGGAGATGAAAATTAAAAACTCAATGAGATACCACCTCACACTAATGAGAATGGCACACCTTATAGCAACTAGCAACAACAAATGTTAGTGAGGATGTGGAGAAAAGGGAATTCTTCTGCACTTCTGGTGGGAATGCAAGCTAGTACAACCACTATGGAAAACTGTTAGGAGGTTTCTGAAACTGCTAAATGGAGCTTCCATATGACCCAGCAATCCCACTCACAAAAGCACTGATTCAAAAAGACACCTGCACCCCCATGTTTACTGCTACTTCTTTTACAACAGGAAAGACACAGTTCAACCCAAATATCCAAAAGTAGGTGACTGGATTAAGAATATGTGGTAAATATACACAACGGAGCAATCAAAAAAGATAAACTCATGCCTTTTGCTGCAACATGAATGGAGCAGGAAGGGATCATGTTTAGAGAAATAAGCTAGAAAGAAAAAGAAAAATACTGGATTGTTTCACTTATAGAAGGAGCATAAAGAATCAGGGGATGGGGAAATAATAATAATCAACATCTATATACCAGAGACATTTTATGGGGGTGGAGTGAGAAATGGAATCAAAAATGGAGGAGGGGTGTACACTGGAATATGGTGATGGCACATATATGATTTTGTCAGGGGAAGCCCACAGGAATTACAACTGAGATGAAAAAAGGCACAAAATGATGTAAAAATAATAATATTAAAATTTATAAAAACATTAAAACAGACATAGATTGTCACTATGATGTGATTAAGAAACAATATATCAGGAAGATAAAGCACTTATCAACATATACTCAACAAATGAAGGAACACCAAAATATATCAATTATTAACATCATCTTTATAAACAGACATCAAAGAAAATATGTATGAAATAGAAGATTTCAACAGTCACTGTCAGCAATGGACAGATCAATAAGACAAAAAAATAAATCAGAACACTGGAGTCCTAATTAAGACCTAGAGCTCATAGTCTTAGCAGACATCTGTAGGGTACTGCATACACAAAAACTGAGAGTACACATTTTTCATCAGGTACACATGGATCATTTTTCAGGGCTAATCACATATTGGGTCACAAGACACACATCAACATATCCATTAAGGTTAAAATCATACAAAGTATCTTCTCTGATCATAAAGGCATCAAACTAGAAATAAACTATGGAAAGAAAAAAAAAACCCACACAGTTCAAGGAGATTGGAACCCACACTACTGGAAGAACACTTCATTAATGAGATCAATGAAGAAAATTTTTAAAAATTCTTTGAGATGTATGACAATGAGGACACAATTCCCCAGAATGTATGGCTCTCAGCAAAACAGTAATCAGAGGGAAATACATAGCAATACAGGCTCACATCAAGAAACAAGAAAGAAGTCAAAGAAAGAACATAATCTCTCATGTCTAATACTACAAAAAAGAACAATAAAAAAGCCAAAAGCCAGTAAAATTAAGGAAATAATAAAAATCAAAGTAAAATAAAAAAATTTAAAAAACAACCCCAAAGATTTTAAGATTAAAAACATACAGTAGACATACACACTACAAGTCTAATCCCAAATGAGAACATCCAGACTCACCAGAAGGAAGATAACTGAGGGTAATTCAATGATTGGGGATCCCCGATTGTGGTGCTGTGATCACAGAGCACCCCTGGCACTCAGATGCCAGGAAGCTCTGCAGAGGGAGATTTACGGTGGCTCTTTGCCTTAGAGCCCTGAAGATAAACTGAGAAAACTCAGCTCCGGAGAGGAAATCGAATTGTGGGGAAAGACTGAAGCTTGGATCCGGAAGTACCCAGGCTCCCAGATGCTAGGATAAGCCTCAGATGTGTTGCCTTTCTTTACCCCAGCATCCCCGCCCCATTAAAGCCATGGATATAAAATGAGACAACACAGCTAGCTGAGGGGCTGCTCTGAGTAGTTACTGAGAGCCCTGATGGAACTGGCAATTGGAGTGCCTCTAGCCCTACCCGCATCTCCTGCCCCCCCCCCCCACAACATTAGGTGACTTTAGGGTGTGGTCAGATCTTGGTGCCATTTTTTAAGGTGTGGTCAATAAGACTCACAAAGCCCTGGAGGTAAAAGAGGGAAAAAAAAAAAAAAACGGTGAGATAGGACTCAGTTACAGCCCAACCCTGTGAAAATGCAGCAACTTTAACAATCTTTCATGGGCACATTCGACATAGAGAGGCCCGAGGAAGAACCTCAAATGGGGAGACTTGCTAAGGGGTCTATCTGCTCACTGCATCTACCCACAAAATCTGTGGAAAAACACTGGAGTTAAAGAGATATGGCTGGCTGCTGGGCTCTGTGAGAGGACCTCAGGCAGTGGGGAGGCACTGCTCAGGGAGAAACTGGAGTAGATACAAAGAGCATTGGAAGCTCAGAGGAAGAACTGGCAGCCTGCTTAGCTGGGAGGATTGCAGCCCTCTGGCACTCCCATGTACATCTGTGGGGTGGGGAGATCCGGCCACCACAGCAGAGGCCTGAATACTTGTGAGCCAGAAAGGCTCACAGTACTTAGAAAATAAACAAAGCCAGCCACTAACTCAACCACAGGCCCAACTCCAGGAAGACTTACAACACTTCTAATACGTCATACCCCCCATGGGCACACCCAAATATAGAGGGAGCCTGGGAGATGCAAATTAAAACCACAATGAAATACCACCTCACCCCAGTGAGAATGGCATATCTTCAAACAACTAGCAACAACAAATGTTGGTGAGGGTGTGGAGAAAAAGGAACTCTCCTGCACTGCTGGTGGGCATGCAAACTAGTACAACCATTTGGAAAACTGGAGGTTCCTCAAATTGCTAAACATGGAGCTTCCATATGGTGCTTCCAGCAATCCCAATCCTTGGTATCTACCCAAAAGACACAAAGACACTGATTCAAAAAGATACCTGCACCCCATGTTTATTGCTGCTTTTTCACAATTGGAAAGACATGGAAACTGCCCAAATTCCCAAAAATGGATGACTGGATTAAAAAGATGTGGTACATATGCACAATGGAATATTACTCAACATCCAAAAAAAAAAAAAAAGAGACAAATGTCTTTTGCAGCAACATGGATAGAGCTGGAAAAGATCATGCTTAGTGAAATAAATCCAGAAAGAAAAAGGAAAAATATTGGATGGTTTCTCTCATAGCAGGAATATAATGGAAAAGGTGAGAAAATAATTATAATGATGAACAGCTATATACCTGAGACATTTTGAGGGGGTGGAATGGGAAATGGGATCAAAAACAGTTGGGGGAGGGAAATACACTGGACTATGGTAATGGCACACAGGTGATCTTGTGATGGGAAACCCAAGGGGATTGCAACTGAGATGGGGAAATGCACAAAACTATGTAAAAATAAACTATTATAAATTTAAAACAAAATTAAAAAACAAAACAAAACAAAAACAGAATGAAAATAAAAGGATGGAAAACAATCCTACAAGCAAATGGACCAAAAAAGAAGGCAGGAAAGCTACACTTATATCACATCAAATAGACTTCCAACTAAAAAATTTTAAAAGAGACACAGAATTCACTACATTATGATTAAGGAGACAATACAACAAGGAGACATAACAATCATCAACATATATGCACCAAATATATCAGGAAACTACTGTCATCCATGAAAACATATATCAGAAAGAATCCATACATAGTATGAGATTTCAACATGCCACTCTCCACAATGGACAGAACAAGACAAAAAAATAAGTAAAGACACGAAAACTCTGAACAAGGACCTGGACAACATGGGTCTAACAGACATCTATAGAATACTGCACCCCAGAAAATCTGAGTACACATTTTTCTCAAATTCACATGGATCATTCTCTAGGATTGACCACATACTAGGTCACAAGATAAATGTCAATAGATACACTAAGATTGAAATCATACCAACTATTTTCTCTGAGTATGAAGGAAATCAAACTAGAAATAAACCAAAGCAAGAAGGAAAGAAACCCGCCTACCACGTGGTGACTGAAACCCACACTACTGGAAGACAGTTGGATCAATCAGGAGATCAAAAAAGTAATTTAAAAAAATATTTGGAGGGCCCTCCCTGGTGGCGCAGCGGGTTGAAGCACAGCACTGGGAAGCTGAAGCCGCTTCCGCATGAGTTTGATCCCCGCCTGCCCTGGAGGTGACCACATGGCGTGGCGGACCTCTCCTGGCCCACCCGCTGCTCCCCTCAGCAGTGTGCTTTGTCGATCTGCCTGTTCTGCTCCCTGTTCTGTCTCTGGTGAATCCTATCACCCTCCACATCTCTGGCCTGTACCCCAGTTCTGTATGAATAAATAAATAAGTCTTTAAAAAATATATTTGGAGAAGAAAGACAATGATGACATAAGTCTCCAAAACGTATGGGACAAGTTAAAAGCAGTTATAAGAGGAAAATATATAGCAGTACAAGCTCACATAAAGAAACAAGAAATAACTCAAAGAAACAACCTAATATCCCACCTTAAAGAACTGGAAAAAGAATGACAAAATTACCCCAAATCCAGCAGAAGACAAGAAATAATAAAAGTCAAATCAGAAATAAGTGAAATGGAAGTTAGGAAAAAAGTCAAAAAATCAATGAAACCAAAAGTTGGTTCTTTGAAAAAATAAACAAGATAGACATGCCACTAGCCAGGCTCACAGAGAAAAAAACAAGAGAAAGCACAAATAAACAGAATCATAAACAAAAGGGGAGAAATCACAACAGATACAGCAGAAATCAAAAGAATAATCAGAGAATGCTATGAGCAACTATATGCAAACAAGTTTGATGATTTAGCAGAAATTCCTACAACTCTACAACCGCCCAAAGCTAGATAAAGAAGAAATAGAACAACTAAATGGGCCAGTTACAAGCAACAAAATTGAAGAAGTAATCAAAACCCTCCCCAAATTTAAAAGCCCAGGACCAGATGGATTTACAAATGAATTTTACTAAACATTCAGAAAAGAACTAGTGCCTATTCTACACAGACTCATCCAAAAAATTGAAAAAGAAGGAAAACTACCACAAACTTTCTACAAAGCCAACATCATACTAATACCAAAACCTAACAAAGAAAACAAACAAAAAAAAAGAAAACTTCAGACCAATCTCCCTAATGAACACTGATGCAAAAACCTCAACAAAATCTTAGCTAACAGAATCCAACAATGCATTAAAAGAACAATACACCATGACCAAGTGGGCTTTATCCCAGGAGCACAAGGATGGTTCAACATCAGAAAATCATTTAATGTAATCCATCACATCAACCGACAGAAGAATAAAAACCACATAATCATATCAATAGATGCAGAGAAGGATTTTGACAAAGTTCAACAAGTATTTGTGTTTAAGGTCGTTGAAATCCTCAGAATTGAAGGAACATAGCTCAACATGATAAAAGCCATATATGATAAAACCACAGCCAATATTATCCTCAATGGAGAAAAGCAGAAAGTGTTTCCTTTGAGATCAGGAACAAGACAAGGGTGTCCACTATCACCACTGCTCTTCAACATAACATTGGAAGTGCTAGCCAGAGCATTAAGACAGGAAAAAGACATACAAATAGGGAACGAAGAAGTAAAACTGTCCTTATTTGCAGATGATATGTTCAGCAAGTAGTGCTGGGAAAACTGGGAAGCTAAATGCAAAAAAAAAAAAAAAAAATGAAACTAGATCATTACCTCACACCATACATAAAAATCAACTCAAAGTGGATTAAA
>NW_004567157.1:438423-477007 GCF_000260355.1 Condylura cristata
AAAAAAAAAAAAAATGAAACTAGATCATTACCTCACACCATACATAAAAATCAACTCAAAGTGGATTAAAGACATAGATATAAGAATGGAAACCATAAAATACCTGGAAGCAAAGATGGGCCAAACACTGCACGACATACACTTCAGCTGCATCTTTAAAGATAGAGAACCCAATGCAGTGATAGTGAAGGCAAGGATAAATAGATGGGACTACATCAAGATAAAGAGCTTCTGTACAGCAAAAGAGACAGTACCAAAGCCTAACAGACATCGCATTGATTTGAAAAAAAAAAAATATTATCACACAGAACTAGCAATAAAGGATTGATCACAAAGATATATGGAGAAGTGATGAAACTCAATAAAAATAAACAATCCCATCAAAGAATGGGCAGAGCTAAAAAAGACAGTTCTCCAAAGAGAAAATGCAGATAGCCAACAATCATATGAAAAAATGTTCAACATCATTTGTAATAAGGGAGATGCAAATTAAAACCACAATGAGGTACCACCTCACCCCAGTGAGAATGGCACATGTCTTCTTTTGCAGCAACATGTATAGAGCTGGAAAAGATCATGCCTAGTGAGATAAGCTGGGAAGTAAAAGAAAAATACCTGATGGTTTCACTCATAGCAGGAGTATAATGAACCAGGTGAAAAAAATAATAATAATGAATAGCTATATACCAGAAACATTTTATGGGGGTGGAGTGGGGAATGGGATCAAAAACAGTGGGGGGAGTGAAGTGCCCTGGACTATGGTGATGGCACATGGGTGACATTGTGATGGGAAACCCAAAGGTATTACATTTGAGATGAAAAAAATTTACAAAATTATTTAAAAATAAAAAATTAGATTTTTTTAAAGTAAACACACACATAAAAAATAAAGCAACCCAAAAGATCAATGAATCTAAAAGTTGATTCTTAAAAAAAAAAATAGTCAAAATAGACTAATCTCTGGCCAGGCTCATAAAACACACACAGAGAGAGAAATACAGGAATATAAATTAAAGACAAGAAATTACAACAAATTTAGCAGAAATCAAACCCATAATCAGAGATTACGATGAACATTTATATGCTAATTTTTCAAATATCTAGAAGACATAGACTATTTCCTAGAACTATATAGTATTTGAAAGCTAGATAAAGGAATAATGGAACACTTAAACAGATCAACTGCAAGCATTGAAAATGGAAACAGTAATCATAAGCTCCAATGAGACAAAAGCCCAGGACCAGATGGTTTCTCCAATGAACTCTACCAAACATTCAGAAATGAATTAGTGCCTAGCATACACAAACTCTTTTAAAAATTGAGAAAGAAGAAAAACTACCAACTATGTTTTATGCAGCCAACATTACACTAATACGTAAACCAAAGACAACACAAAAAAAGAAAACTACAAGCCAATCTCCCTTATGAATACTGTTGCAAACATCTTCAATAAAATCTTAACCAACAGACTTCAAAAATGCATCAAAAGGATAATATACCACAACAAAGTAGTATTTATTCCCGAGGCACAAGTTTGTTCAGCATCTGAAAATCAATTAATCAAGACAAAGAAGAAAAAAACATATGATCATATCATTAATGCTGAGAAAGCATTTGACAAAGTTCAACATATTGTGATGAAGATCCTCAAATTTTTGGATTAGAAGGAACATAGCTTAACATAATAAGTACCATATGTGACAAACCCAGAGAATATTATTATCACAGCAGAAATCAAAAGAATAATCAGAGAATACTATGAACAGCTATATGCAAACATGTTCGACAATTTAGCAGAAATGGACAAATTCCTACAACTCTACAACCACCCAAAGCTAGACAAAAAAGAAACAGAACAACTAAACAGGCCAATTATAGCAAGGAAATTGAAGAAATAATCAAAACCCTCCCCCAAAATAAAAGCCCAGGAGCAGATAGATTTACAAAGAAATCTTACTGAACTGTCAAAACGAACTAGTGCTTATTCTACACAAACTCACCAAAAAAAATGAAAAAGAAGGAAAACTACCAATACTTTCTACAAAGCGAACATCACACTAATACATAAACCTAACAGACAACACAAAAAAGTAAATGAAACTCAACAAAAATAGCCCCATCAAAAAAAATGGACAGAGATAAAAAGACACTTATCAAAAGAGGAAATGCAGATGGCCAACAAGTGTATGAAAAAATGTTCAACATCATTTGTAATAAAGGAGATGCAAATTAAAAACACAATGAGATACCACCTCACCCCAGTGAAAATGGCACATCTCAAAGCAACTAGCAACAACAAATGTTGGCAAGGATGTGGAGAAAAATGAAATCTCCTGTACGGATGTGAGGATGCAAACTAGTATAACCACTATGGAAAATAGTTTGGAGGTTTCTCAAGCTGCTAAAATTGTAGTTTTCATATGACCCAGCGTTCCCACTCCTAGGTACCTATCCAAGAGACACCAAAACAATTCAAAAACACACCTACACCCCCATGTTCATCACTGCTTTATTTCCAGTACGAAAGACAAGGAATCAACCCAAGTGCCCAAGAAATATGAAGCAAATATCACATTCATACCAAAACCTAAAAGAGAAAACACACAAAAAAGAAAACTTCGACCAATCTCCCTAATGAACACTGATGCAAAATTCCTCAACAAAATCTTAGCCAAAAGAGTACAAAAATACATTAGAAGAAAAATACACCATGACCAAGTGGGATTTATCCCAGGAATACAAGTATTGTTCAACATCAGAATCAATTAATGTAATCCATCACATCAACCGACAGAAAAATAAAAACCAAATAATCATATCAATAGACATGGAGAAAAAAATTGACAAAATTCAACATCCACTTATGTTTAAAGCCCTCGAAAACCTTGGGATAGAAGGAACATACCTCAACATGATAAAAGCCATATATGACGTACACACAGCCAATATTATCCTCAATGGAGAAAAGCTGAAAACCTTTCCTTTGAGATCAGGAATAAGACAAGGGTGTCCACTATCATCACTGCTCTTCAACATAACACTGGAAGTTCTAGCCAGAGCAAAAAGACATGAAAACTATGTACAAGGATTCCAAATAAGAAAAGAAGTGAAACTATCTCTATTTGTAGACAATATGATAATGTACATGGAAAACCCTGTAAACTCCATAGAGTAAATAATCAAAACAATCAACCAGTTTAGTAAGGTAGCAGGATATAAAATCAACACACAAAATTCAGAGGTCTTCCTATACACAAACAACTGATTGGAACAAGCAAAAAAAAAATCTCTTTTCAATTAAAACAAAAAGAGTCAAATACCTGGGAATCAACCTAACAAAAGAGGTAAAAGACTTATACAAAGAAAACTACAAAGCACTGTTAAAAGAAACACAAGAAGACACCAAAAATATAAAGACATCCCCTGCTCATGGATCAGGAGAATTAACATAATCAAAATGGCCATCCTATCAAAGCAATATACAGACATAACGCTATCCCAGTAAAAGTTTCAATGACATTCTTCAAAGAAACAGAACAAATACTGTTGACTTTCATATGGAACCACAAAAGTCCTCGAATAGCCAAAATTCTCATGAATAACAAGAAAAAGAATGGAGGCATCACACTCCCAGATTTCAAGCTATACTAGAAAACCATCATAATCAAAACTGCATGGTACTGAACAAGAACAGACACACAGACCAGTGGATTTGAATAGAAAAGCCAAATATAAACCCACTGATTTATGGGCAACTAATCTTTGACAAAGGAGCAAAGAAATTACCATGGAACAAAGAATGTTTGTTCAATAAATGGTGGTGGGAAAATTGGGAAGATACATGCAAAAATGAAAATAGATCACTACCTCACACCAAGCACAAAAATAAACTCAAAGTAGATTAAAAATCTAGATATAAAAATGGAAACCATAAAATACCTGGAAGCAAAGGTGTACAAAATACAACACTATATAGACTTCAGTAACATTTTTAAAGATACAGCACCCAATGCAACAATGGTGAAGAAATGGATAAATAGATGGTACTACATCAAGTTAAAGAGCTTCTGTATGACAAAGGAGACATTAAAAAAACAGAAATCCTGCTGACTGGGGAAAAAAATTTCGCACACCATACTAGCGATAAAAGATTACTCACAAAGATATACAAAGAATTGATGAAACTCAATAAATAAACATCCCCATCAAAAAATGGGAAGAAGAGCTAAATATACACTTCTAAATGGAAATGTAGATGACCAACAGGCATATGAAAAAATGTTCAACATCACTTGTAATAAGGGAGTTGGAAATTAAAATCACAATGAGATGCCAACACACACCAGTAAGAATGGCACATCTTACAACAACTACAACAAATGTTGACGAGGATATGGAGAAAAATGAACACTCCTGAAAAGCTGGTGGAAATGCAAAGAAGTAGAACCACTACGGAAATTTGGAGGTTTCTCAACCTGCTAAAAATTGAGCTTTCATATAACCCAGCAATCCCACTCCTAGGTATCTATCCAAAAGACACAAAAACACTAATTCAAAAAGACCCCTGCACCTCCATCTTTTATTACTGCTTTACTTTCAATAGGAAAGACATGGAATCAACCCAAATGCCCAAAAGTGGATGACTGGATTAAAAAGATGTGGTATATATACACAATGGAATATTACTCAGCAACCAAATAAATAAATAAATAAACACATGCCTTTTGAAGCAAAATGGATGAAGCTGGAAAGGATCAAGCTTAGTGAAATAAGCCAGAAAGAAGATGAAAAATACTGGGTGGTTTCACTCATAGCTGGAGCATAAAGGTACAAGGGGAAAAAGTAATGAACAGCTATATACCAGAGTCATTTTACAGGCATGGAGTGAGCAATGGTATAAAAAGTGCATGGGACTATGGTGATGGCACACAGGTGAATTGGTGAGGGGAAGTCCATGGAGATTAGAACTGAGATGGAAAAATGCACAAAATGATGTAAAAAAAAACTATTATAATAAAAAATAAATTTAAAAATTCAAAATATTCAAAATATGGGCAGGGGTGGTGTGCACAGGACTATGGTGATGGCCCCTGAGTGAATTGGTGATGGGAAGTCCATAGGGATTGCACCTGATATGAAAAAAGGCACAAAATGAGGTAAAAATAAAATATAATAATAATATAAACTTTTAAAAAAGGATCACATTATTGGAATTTGATTAGAAAGCTGAATAAAAGTTTCTGTTCTCTTAGCCCAAACAGAAGCTGACATTCTATACAAAATCTTACAGATTTTCAACCTAAGAAAACAATCTTGACTGCCTTGATAATTGAACTGTTCTGAAAGTTTAACATTCTTACGTAAGAACCCACAATTTTCTATATTATACAGATCATAATTATTGCCTCATTGAAGTCTACCCTTACTAACACACACACACACACACTTCTCAACAACAACAACAACAAAATGCAAGTTAAATACCCACCTCTTAACAACTCAAAGAATTCCTGTGTCTGGCACAGACCTTCAACAGTCTCAATTACTCTATTCTTCCTTGGAGGCTTATAGTCCACATCTATATTTCTTACTTGTTTGGCTTATACTTCACATCATGACTTTCATCCTCTGTTGCAGAGGCAGAAATGTCAAAATAAAAAAATCCAAAGCCTTTGAAAGATTCCAAAAACTTACATGAGAAAAAGAAAAATCTGCAATGATAATGCAATATTTTTTTTTTCTGAAACACATTTTACCCATTTAATGTTCAACACTATAGCCAGGGCAGCAAGAGATTTAGGTCTCAGAGGTTCTTTTCAATAATTGTGCTAATATGAAGTGCCCCTTTCAGTCTTATGTATATTGACACAGCCTTCCATGGGCCTAAGAGGTATATTATGAACATGAATAAGGTCATTCTAAAAGAACACTAGCTAAATTGTGCACACTTACACAGATTTTTGTTTAAAAAAGAAAGACACAGAAGGACAGTAAAATTAAAGAGTTACTTTATCAAGACTTCATTAAGTTATAGGATGATTCCAAATAGACCCTATGTCTATTTGAAGATTAGATATGACTACTTCTTTTATCTTTTGTTTTTGCGATGTAAAATAAAATCATAAATATTAAAGGACCACAGTTTAAACATATATTAATTTCCTAACAATTTTATATATATCAATTTCCTTCTCAAGGAGAGTTTGTCTCTAATTAGTAATATATGTGGCTTACAAAGTTGACAGAAACAAGAAAAAACATTTTTCTAACAATAACCTTGAGACTTCTACATGATTCCTTTAACCTTACTCCCCCAAATTGTATAAATCATCTTTTTGTGGTAAATTTTAAAATTCTAAATAATTATGTTAATGGACAACTAACATTTTCTAATTTTAAATGTTTCAGAACATGTTGCACATCCAGAAACTAGAGTGTTAAACCATTGTCCAGGTACAAAGTATGGCCTAACAAAGGTTTATTGAAGTGCTCATCATCATCCTAACCTCCTTGTTTTGGAAATTTTCCATTTCCTGAATGTTACTTTTAGTAGAGATGCAACTATATTTTCCAAACTCCAAATCAGGTCATAAGACCTGTTAAATGAGGCTTATTTTGTTGTTTCTTAGTACTTGATGTAAATTCACATTGAAAATTTGGACATTTATGATAGTTTGGAAGTATAGTGGGATAAAATATTTGAATTTTAGAAAGTCTTGGAAAATATGGTTACTGAATGAGGGGGAAACATAAGACAATGATATTCAATACTTATTTAGAAATATATGAAATTTAAGAAAATGCATATACACCCATTAACCCATTAATCTCTATTAGATGTGAAACTTGTTCAAGAGTGAGAAGTTGTTCTGGAGTTGATACTAAAAACATATATTACATGAATCTTATGGTTATTGCTCAATCAGTTTGTGGAACAATATATTAATATGAGGCATTGGCATATAAACTCCCAATAATCACAAATGTTAGTTGTTGTTCTTTGTTGCCACAGATATAATGATGAAAGTGGCTACCAACATTTACTCTTGAGTGGTTCCCTTATTATGGTTTCAGCCATTTATAGGTGAAGTAATACTACATTTGTAGACTTAAAAAAATTACTATCTGTCTTGGTGTTCATAAGGACATTAAAAAGAAGATTCTCAGTAGCTTTAGATCTGTTACACTGAGATTCTTGAGGACAAGGTGAGCCTTTTATACCTGCTAAGCCTCAGATATAATAGATGCCTCACAAATATCTGCTATATATCTCATAAGAGCCTCAACGAAGGTAGCATTTTACTGGCGTTCCATGTTCTGACGTGTATTCATTGTTGAATTGCAGCTACTTCCTTGACTTAACTGCCCTTTTATAGGCTAGTGGAAACCATATTTTTAAGCAGCAAATAAAATTATTTACACACTGATGAAAATGTGGATATATGTCTAAAAAGTGATTTTACTTACCTAATCTTCCTGTGTGTCCAGGATGGAAATTGATGGCCATTATCTCTTCTTCCAAGTACCACCTATAAAACTCATGGTCCATAAAAGAAAACAGTAGTATATTACAATGTGGCTATTTAAGTGATGTCCCTGTAGAAAAGTAAGAAGTACAATAGGTGACTGTTAACTAAATGTAACCTAAGGGTGAAATCTTCCTTGTAAAAACAGAAGGCAGTGAAGACAGTTAAGAGAGTGCATAACTCTTTATCAATTTTTCAGATATTAATCACAATAGTCTCATTGGACAAAGGAGAAGAGGAGGGAGACAGAGAGAGGAAAAAGACAATTAAAGTAAATATGACCTAGCAATAGCAAGGAACAAACACGTACACAACATGGTCATTTTGTAAATATCACGAGCAAGTTAAAAAAGCTAGCTATTTCTTTGAAAAATGTCATTGAAACTTTTATTGGAATAGCATTGAATCTATAAATTGCTTTTGGTAGGTTGGCCATTTTAATGATATTTATTCTTCCAACCCATGAGCAAGGGATCTCTTTCCATTTCTTTGTGTCTTTTAACAATGTTTTATAATTTTCTTTGTAGAGGTACTTCACCTCTTTTTTGTTAGGTTTAGTCCCAAATAGTTGTTTGTTTGTTTGTTTCCATTATAAAGGGAATGGTTTATTGATTTATTCTTCTTCAGATTGATTGTTTTTATATGGAAAGGCTATTGATTTTTGTGTGCTGATTTTGCATCCTGTTACGTCATTAAAACTGGTTTATTATTTTGTTAAGTTTTCCTGTGGAGTTTTGGGATTCTCTATGTATATTATCTTATCTGCAAACAGTGATAGTTTTACTTCTTTCCCTACCTGGGTTGAAATTCATATAGGGCCACAAAAATACCTCAAATAGCCAAGGCTCTCCTGAATAAGAAAAAAGAGAATGGAGGTAAAATACACCCAGACTTCCAACTATACTGTAAAGCCATAATAATTAAGGCTGCAAGTTCCTGGAACAAGAACAGCTATACAGCCCAATGGAGTTGAATAGAAAACTCTGATAGTAATCTACAGCTTTGTGGACAGCTAATCTTTGACAAAGGACAAAGAATATGCAATGGAAAAAAAGAGAGTTCAACTAATGGTGCTGGGCAAGCTGGGCTGCTATATGCAAAAAAAAAAAAAATGAAGACAGATTACTACCTTGCATCATACACACACACACACAAAAAAAACTGACTCAAAATGGATTAAAGTACTAGACATAAGACCCAAAACCATAAAATATATTGAAGAAAATATTGGTGAAACACTACAAGACATACATCTGTAACATCTTTAAAGATACATCACCTATGCTTTCCCTGGTGGTGTAGCAGTCCAAAGCACAGCACTAAGAAGTGAAAGCCACTTCAGTATGAATTTGGTCCTTGCCTGCCCCGGAGGTGATCCATATGGCATGGCAGACCTCTCCTGACCCACCCACTGCTCCCCTCAGCAGTGTACTTCATTGATCTGCCTGTTCTGCTCCCCATTCTTCCTCTGGTGAATTGTCTCACTGCCCCTGCACCTCTGGCCTGTACCCCAGTTCTGTATGCACAAATAAATAAATCTTAAAGAAAAAAGATATATCACCCAAAACAAGGATAGTGAAGGAAAGGATAAACAGCTGGGACTACATGAAATCGAAAAGCTTCTTTATAGCAAAAGAGACACTGCATAAACAGATACCCCACTGACTGGGAGAAAAGTTTCACACATAATATAAATGAGGGATTGATTCACAAAGATACACAAAGAGCTGACGAAACTCAACAAATATAAAATGAACAACCCATCAAAAAATGGGCAGTTCTCCAAAGAGGAAATGCAGAAGGCCTACATGCGTATGAACAAATGTTCAACATCACTTGTCACATGTTCAACATCACTTGTCACAAGGGAAATGCAAATTAAAACCACAATGAGATACCAACTCACACCAGTCTGAATGGCACATATTAAAAAAAACAAGCAACAATGAATTTTAGTGAGGGTGTGGAGAAAAACAAACTCTCCTACACTGCTCATGGGAATGCAAACTATTACAACCACTATGGAAAACTTTTTGGAGGTTTCTAAAACTGCTAAACATGGAGCTTCTATATGATCCAGTGATTCCACTCCTAGGTATCTACCCAAAGGATACAGTAACAATAATTCAAAAGGACACCTACACCCTGATATTTATTGCTATTCTATTTACAATAGGGAAGATATAGAACCAACCCAAATTTCCAAACATAGATGACCAAATCAAGAAGATGGGGTATATGTACACAATGGAATATTGTACAGCAATCAAAAAGGTAAATTCATGCCATTTACAGCAATATGGATGGAACTGGAAAAGACAATATTTAGTGAAATAAGCCAGAAAGAAAAACACCAGATTATTTCACTCATAGCAGGAGTGGGAGGTCCATAGGAATTACAACTGTGATGAAAAAATGTACAAATGAAAAATAATGTAAAAATATATATGTAATAAAAATCAAAATGTTTTAGAGAGTTAAAAAAAAGCTAGCTATCAAAACAGATGACTATCACAAGGAAGAAATAATCCTTTATTAATAACAAGTAAACTTGTTTCCTATTTCTATCAGTTGGAAAGAAGAAACATCCCCTTTTGTACAACTGATAAATCAGAAACCATCTTTCTCCAAGGTTGAAAAACTTTTCTCTTGCTGTAGAAAATAACATTAAAATATATCGTTACAGTAAACATGTATTCAATCTTTACACACCAAGGGAGAATTCAATGCAATAGACAGTTCATATATAGCAAAATAATTAATATAAGTTAATGGGAGTTAAAAAAAAGATCCATATGAGACTATTAATTATTCTAATGTCACATACAATCTAAATGACTAACATACATGTTACTTATTTTCTTTGACGGAATTAATTATATAGATCTTTGTGTGTAACATACACAGCTTCTATAAAAATTGCTTATATGCACAATTTTGGAGACCAACTTGATTCTCTGAGAAGTAATCATCTTTTTCTCATAATAAAAATTTGCTCTATCAGAAGACTGACAATGGCCATGTAAGAGAAATATGTGAACTGGATAGTTCAGTTCCCCAAATCTCTTACTGGAATCCAGAAGTCAATCATGAAAATTCAAATACTGAGCATAAATATTGTTGAAGCTCTAAAAAATAAAGTTTTGATGTTGTTCTCCCATCTCCTATCAAACATAGATAAGCTTTCCAATAATGGCAAAATATATCAATTATTTAGTACTTAATAATTTTCAAGCTATAGTTTTCTTTAACATGAAAAAATTACTAGAAAGAAAAATTTAAATTCCAGAAAATATATTTCATACATTTAATAAAAAAAAGATCAATAAAGTTATATAAATTATAATTTATGAAACAATTCTATATATTGAACTTATTTGAGTTTTACTTGTTTATTAATTTATTGTTTCAATTGAAGTAACATTTTAGCATAATGTTATAAGAGTTTCACATGTGCATTACTAAGAAATAGTGTATTTACTGCACTAACTTCAACACTAAATATCCTATGTATTCCAGGGTTCTTTTTTTTTATTTCTCCATGTTCTTTCTTTTTCTGGAGGGTGATCATTAATTGGCTTTATTTCAAATGTTTACTTTATTTAGTTCATCTGTTTTCTCACTTTTTTTCATCATGAGCCTAGTAGAGGGTTTTCTGTTTTGTTTACTTGTATTTTTGAAAAAACAGCTTTTGGTTTTATTGAATTTATTTATGATTTTTGATTTCTAATTCATGAATTTGTGTTCTAATTTTTATTATTTATGTCCTAAGGAATTTTGGTTTCATTTATTCTTCTTCAAGTTGATTTTAGGTGTAATGTTACAATATTTATTTAAGGGCTTCCTCTGTTCTTGATGTAAGCAGGTATTGGCATAGACATCTCCCTTAGTACTGCTTTGTCCTGTATTCTTTGGTAGCCCCATCTTAGTTTTTTTTTTTAATATTTATTCATTTATGTATACAGAACTGGGGTACAGAGCAGAGGTTCAGGGTTCACCAGAGACAGAGTGGGAAGCAGTACTGATTTAGTACACTGCTGAGGGGAGCAGCAGGTGGGATAGGAGAGGTTTTCTGTGCCATGTGGGTCACCTCCCTGGACAGGAATTGAATTCTTGCTGAAGCAGCTTCAACTAACTTCCTAGTGCGGCACTTTAACCCATTGCACCACCGGGGGGGAGCACCCACACCCTGTCTCAACTTTCCTTTGTTCCTGATTCTTCAAAAATTCCTTCTTTTCCTTGTTAACCCAATAATTATTCAGTGGAATGTTTTAATCTACATATTTGAGTTTTTTCTCTTTATTTTGTTGTTGATTTCTAGTTTTATTTCATTATGATCAGATATTTGTTATAATTTCAACTCTGATATGTCATCCTACAGGTATCTCTAAAGACTCTAAAATTCATAACTTTCTTAAAGACACATTTGGATTACATGTCCATTTCCTCTGAAATACCACAGATCCTAGGAACCTCAACTTTCTCCTGAACAGAACAGAGGTAATAAATTTGCCTCAGGAAGATTTTCCTGATGCCAAGGGAAAATATGACAGGGCTATCAAAGCCTCCAGTAAATACTAAGAGAAGGGGAAGGCAATACCACATAAAGCCATAGATAATTGTCCCAGGTTCTTTATTACTTCTCTTGGATATTTATTATCTGGTTCCTTGTTCATTTTTTCATCACAAGGACCACTGTGAATAAAACACAAAGCCCATCTCCTGTTGCCTTAAGTTAGTATTATCTAAAGCTTTTTAAAAATTTCTATGTCTATAATGATTAAATAGAGAACTTTCAATTTTACTTGTTTTATAACTTTTTTAATAGAAACTATAGGTTTTCATGTCTGTCTGCTTGTTTATGTATATGGATATCATTAAGGCACTAAATTAATTTATAAAAGACTAGTAATTAATTGGCTAAATTAAATATTCCTAAAACCCAGGAATATAAAAACACTCAAACCTTTATCAAATTTATATGATCTGAGGCTCCTTTTCTAAAAAGATTTATTTACGCATACAAAAACTGGATTACAGGCCAGAGGTGGGGGGATGAAAGAATTCACCAGAGAGTGGGGGAGCAGAACAGGCAGATGTACTGAAATACACTGAGGGGAGCAGTGGGTGGGCCAGGAGAGGTTTGCCACACCATGTGGGTCACTTCCCTGGTTGGGAATCGAACTTATACTTCATTAGCTGCAGATAGCTTTGTAGTGCTGTGTTTTAACCTGATGCACCACCAGGGAAGCCCCTGATCTGACATTTCTAAGTACAAGAATGTCTAATTAATGTGACTGGAACTAGGTCATGTTTTTCTTACATATGGAGTTGTTTCTTTACTAATTAATGTTGGAGGGGGGGATGATGTGTGGGGGAGAAATGAGAAATATCTCTGTAAAAAAAGAAAAAGTTTGAAATATGAATATATATATATTAATTGAGGTAATATTACTTTACACTACTATACATTTGGAGGTATAAGATAAAACCTCTTTAGATGTACAATACTAAACCAAAGCATCCATCAAGCACACATATTCCTCTAACTTAGTCTATTGGGACCCTTCTACACATTGCTTTCCACATCCCTCCTCTATGATTTAACTATACCTAGACCAACTTTAAATACATTATTCTTACCATTTCATTATATTTTATTTATATATTTATTTAAATTTTTAATTATTAATCTGTCTACTGAAAAATATGAGAAAAGTATTATAAAATAACTAAATAAAAGTGCTAATTTTTCTTCTTTTTTATATTTTGTTTTTTGTCTGAAAACTTTATTTGCATTGTGTGAAATATTAATATTTTTCTTTTGTGTGAAAACTGTTCAGTGCTAAACTTTATACATGATATTTTAATGTTATGAAAATATTGTAAACTCTAAATTATAGGGCATATATGATATCCAACAGATAATGCACTGGGAATATAAACTAATAAATTAACATAAGTATATCCAATCCTTCATGGTAATGCAATCTTCTGATCTGCAGGATCACAGAGTGGATTTTCATATGTATTGGTATTGTAATGATCTTAACTGATTGAGATAGTATCTGTATGTATGTAATATTTCTGACCAAGAGATAAGAGGAATTGAAATGGAATTAATGAAATTATCAATTACAAAGCAACCCCTTGGGAGTCATTACATGGCAGAATAGTGGGTTGCAGGCAATCTTTACCTTCAAGTACAATGAGCCCATTGCCAATATCTGTATATTGATCCACACAATTTTTATGGATATGGGTGGTTAATCGCTCTCTAAAAATACGTCTGTGATCAGGTCCTCCCTGGTGGCACAATGGGGTAAAGCACAACACAAAGAAGCTAAAGCTATTTCAGCATAAGTTTGATCCCCATCCCAGAGGTGATCCACATGGCACGGCAGACCTCTCCTGACCTGCTTTCTGCTCCTCTCAGCAGTATACTTCACCAGTTGGCCTGCTCTGCTCCCCACTCTGTCTCTGGTGAATCCTCTCACCATCTCTGCATCTCTGGCCTTTACCTGAGTTCTGTATACATAAATAAATAAATCTTTTTTAAAAATATGTACGTGATCTTATTTTCATCAAAGGACTATTCAAAAGAGCCAGGATATCAAAAGTACACAGATTTTTAAATACTGATGAATTAAGATGTGGTACATATACAAAAAGTGATATTACTCAGTTATAAAAAAAAAAAAGAAGAAATCTTGCCACTTGTGACAACAGATGTGGACATTCAGAGGAATATGTTAATTCTATTAAGTCAGAGAGAGAAAGAAAAGTACCATATGATTTAACACATTTGTGGAATGTATATAGTAAAAGGCAATCAAACAAATAAGGAAAGGGTCCTCCCCAGTGGTAAAATGGGTTAGGATGCAGCACTGCAAACTAGCGCAGCCGCTTCAGTGAGAGGTCAATCTCCAGCCCCAGAGGTGACCCACATGGCATGGCAGACCTCTCCTGACCCACCGGCTGCTCCGCTCAGCAGTGTAGTTTGTTGATCTGCCTGTTCTGAGTCCCTCTCTTTCTCTGGTGAAGCCTCTCACTGCCCCTGCACCTCTGGTTTGTACCCAGTTCTGTATGAATGAATAAATCTTAAAAAAAAAAAAACAGAGTGATGCTTATTAGAAGAGAAGGAGGGAGGGATTATGTAGAGGGTACTGATTGATTGGTGATGAATGGTGACTGGACATTTGGTGGTGTCTGTGGTGGGATAGTTGATCAGGTGAGAATCTGTACACCTATATTCTATATAGTGTTACAAACTAGTTACTTCAATGAAGAGAAAAAAAAGTTGAATCTGGGAAAAAAAATGTAATTGTCAGCAATATTAAGGTACCAAATGCATATTCATCTAAATATGTGAAACAACTATAAATAGACCTAACGTAAGATAGTAAAAGCAATACAATAATAGTAGGGAACCTCAACACACCACTTACACCAATGGATGGATCATTCAGACAGAAAGTAAACAATGAAATAATAATCTTAAATGAAGTAATAGATCAGGTAGACTTATTAGTCATATCTAGTAATTTCCATCCCAAAAGATATGAAAATAAAAATTTCAAGTACAAGTATAATATTCTCATAAATAGATCATGTGTTGTAACAAAAAACAAGCTTAAGTGAAGAAATTTAAATAATATTAAGAAATTTTTGTGAACACAGTAACATGGTATTAGTAATAATGACATAAAGAAACATGGAGAAAAAAATACCAAACATGAAGATAGAACAAAATTCTCATGAATACTAACTGTGTGAAAAAATAAAGGAGAAGTTAAAAATTATATAGTGACACCACCCACAACATAGCAGAATAGAGAAGTTTGATTCAATCTCTTTCCATACAACAGCTTGAAAAAATTGG
This sequence comes from Condylura cristata, assembly GCF_000260355.1. NCBI lineage: Eukaryota > Metazoa > Chordata > Mammalia > Eulipotyphla > Talpidae > Condylura > Condylura cristata. The sequence goes on from NW_004567157.1 coordinate 453,833, forward strand.
ACTGAAACAAGTACTCAGGAAAGCCCAGATGCTTTGAGCCAGTCATACAATACCAGAACTTCTCCAAAACTCCCATTTCAACAAGGGGAAAACAAAAGCAAAAACAGAAAAGAGACCATTCTCCAGAACTCTAAAACTCCCATTTCCACAAGGGGGAAAAAAAAAAACAAAACAAAAACAGAAAGGAGACCATTCTCCATATGCACCCAGTCTTATTGGGAGCCCATCCCTGAAGTAGGTCAACATCTCCAAACCTGCACTCGGGACCCAGCCTGGAACCTCCAGTTTCCCACCATATCTCTGAGACCTCTAATACTCCTTAGAAATCAAACAAGAACTCAACATAAGTCACCAGCTTCACAGGAAGGGAAGGGTTTTTTTTTTCTTTTTCTTGAGTTGCAAGCTAAGGAGTAAACCCCTGCCACACTGGGGAACTACCCATTCAGTCATTGGGCAACACCTAGAACACCAGCCACCAGCATACCTAGAGCAAAGAGGTACACACATTTTGTCTGTTTCTGTCATAAGCTACAATGTTGAAAGTCCAAGAGCTGGACACACCACACAACCAGTCTACCCCTCCAAGCAAACCAGAGTATGACTAGAGACTCCCATTGCCCTGCTTGCCATTTGGGACTCTCAACTGTGCCAACCTACACCTCAAAACATATCATATAGGGCTAAAGCCAGAGCCTTATAATTCTTGGCCCTATACCAGTGATATCTGGATACCTAAGTTGTCTGGTTGATGGAAGTAAAAGGAGCCCCCACCCATCTGCCACAACTGATGAGACAGCTTGCAGATCCACCTATGCTCATTTAAAAGCACTGGGATGTTCTGTCCACCAGCAACAGTGGTCTCATAGATAAGGGCCATGGGGACATCAAGTCCTGAACCTGCCTAGATGCCACAGCAGCCCAGGCAGCATGAAGATCTATCTATGCCCAGTAAGAGCACCTGGTTGGCATGAACTGAGGAGAGCTGCAGAGTAACAAGTTGAATCTAATATTTCCCTACATCTAGGAAACACATGTAAGTTTTAAGATATAGACCAAAAATAAATAGGTGGGAAACAATGCTACAAGCAAATGATCCCCCCAAAAGAGGTAGAGTTAGACATACTTATAGCAGATAAAACAGATTTCAAACCAAAAAATTATGACAAGAGACAGTGAAGGGCACTATGTATGTTCAAGGAGAAAATACACCAGAAAAACATAACATTCATCAATATATACTCACCAAATGAGAGAACACAAAAGGACATTTGACAGTTATGATCAATTCTAAACAGACAATGAAGAAAATGCATAAGTGGCAGGAGACTGGGATTTATTCTTGGGACACTAGGATGGTTTAACATCAAAAAATCAATTAGCATAATTCACTATCTCAACAGAAAGAATCATAAAAGTCATATGATCATATCAATAGATACAGAGAAGACCTTTGATAAAATCCAACATCCATTTATGATGAAGGCCCTCAAAAAACTTGGACGAAAAGGAAGATATTTCAACATAATAAAAGCCACATATGGCAGAATCACAGCTATCATTCTTAATGGTGAAAACCTGAAAGCTTCCCATTAAGATCTTGAACAACAAAAGGATGCCCACTCTTACCATTACTTTTCAATATAGTATTGGAAGAGCAAGCTAGGTCAGTTAGGCAAGAGAAAGACATAAAAGAATTCCAAAAATGGAAAGAAGTAAAACTATCAATCTATATAGATGATATGATAGTGTGTAGAGAGAAAACTAGAAAAACTAATTAAAACAATAAACCAGTTTAGTAAAGTAACAAGTTACAAAACCAATACACAAAAATATATAGCCTTCCCATATACAAATGATCAATCTCAAAAGGATGTAATTAATAAAACCATTCCATTTACAATTACACCCCCAAAAATAAATACTTGAGAATAAACCAAATGAAGGTGAAACACCTATGAAAGGAAAATTACTAAACAATGTTAAAAGAAATAATTGAAGACACAAATAAATGGAATATTCCCTGCTCATGGGTTAGAATTAATATTTTAAAATGGCCATACAACCAAAAGCAATTTACAAATTCAGTGCAACTCCAGTAAAAATCTCAAAGGCACTTTTCAAAATAAATGGAAATGAGTATTATTGAAATTCATATAGAACCACAGAAAAACCCTGCATAGTGAAAGCTCTCCTGACTAAAAGGCAGAAGAATGAAAGTATAACACTCCCAGACTTCAAGCAATAGTACAAAGCTATTATAATAAAAACAACATGGCATTAGAACAATAGCAGATACACAGACCAATGGAATAGAATTATTAGAACAGAAATAAAACAACACTTAAATAGTCAATGTCATATAAGCTATGACAAAGGACCAAATTTGGGGTTGAAACTAGAATATTATCTCACATCATATGCAAAGATGGATAAAGTACTTGAATGTACTTTTAAGACCTGACACCATAAAATATATAGAAGAAAACAAGCAAAACACTCTATGACATATATCTCATAAGCCTTTGTGAGGACCCTTCTCCAGAAATAAAGAAATTCAATAAGTAGTGGGAAAACATTAAAGTATAAAGCTCTATACAGTAAAAGAGACAATAATCAAAACAAAGAAACATACTACTTAATAGAAGAAAATATTTACACACTATATGATATTTAAAAGACTAAGCAAAGATCTACAACAATCTTACACAACTCAAAAAAAAAAAAACCAAATAAAATAATGGGCAGAAAAGCAAAAAGACACTTCTCCAAAAAAAGAAATTCAAATGGTCAACAGGCATATAAAAATGTTCAACATCACAAAGTATCAGGGAAATGTAAATCAAAACCACAATAAGATACCACTTCATTCCATTGAGAATGGTCCATGTTAAAAATATTAATAACTGGAAATAACAAATGCTGGAGATGAAGGAGCCCTCTTACATTGCTGGTAAGAATGTAAACTGGACTTGGTTGATGAAAGATGGCAGCAGAACTAGGATGCTGAACTCACTGCCTCCAGGCTCACACAGGACAGATAAGACTCAAAATGGACCATAGACTTACATACAAATGAGAGCACCCTGGATTCACTAGATGGAAGATAACTGATGGAGCCTCAGTGATTGGGGAACTCCAATTCAGGAGTACCCAGGTGCTAGAAAGTGCCTCAGACAGGATGCTTGCTGCTCTTCTGCTCGCTTCCCACAAAACATGCTTGGAGGTAAAGAGAGACAACTCAGCTCTGTGAGAGGAGCCCAAGTGGCTGAGAACAACTGCTCAGCATGGGTGCATAGAGCAGCTGGGGGGCTTACAGCCCTCTGGCTCTCCCTGTACCACCCATATCCTTGTCCCCAACTCAGAGGTTGTTAAGTCTCTGCTACCCACACCTGCAAGGCACAGAGAGCCTGGAGGTAAGCATATATATATATATATATATATATATATATACTCCACTGGCTCCATAGGCACATCCTCAGGGAGGCATGCAAAGCTTCTAATGTGCCATCCCCCCCCACAGGCACATCCAAGCATAGAGGGAACCCAGGACACTGGAAGGCTACAAAAACAACAGGTGGGCAAGTGGGAGCTGCAGTGTTGCTACAGCCCTGGGTCTGGCTAGCAGGGAGACAAGTTGGGAAACTTTCCTTCTGGCACCCTCTGCCCCACTTACCTAGAGACCTATTTAAACAAGCCCAGTGCTGAAAACTAACTGGGAGAAGTCTCTAGCACCACCAAGTGGACAAAAAAAAACACAAGCCACACAAACCCAAAAACAGGTGGCTGCCTGAGGAAGAATCACCAGGAGGAAGAGATCAGGGCCAGCCATTGAACTGGAGGCCTCTAGATTTCAGGGGACCCTGGGTGGAAAGAAACTTCAGAAACTCCTTTACTAGCCCAATTATATCAGGGGGAAAAAAAGAAAGCCAAATGAAACTACAGACTCTGGAAAGGCTACTTCACCCAGTCTTAAGGGATTCCCCAGGGGACCAGCCCAAAACCACAAGGATTAGCTAACTGTGAGCCACCAGACATTGAGAGAAAATTCTCCCCTACCCATGGAAGTGTTTGTCATTTGTTTGTCTGTTTGTTTATATGTTTATTTGGTTCCTATACTCCTCAGCTGGTAGATTTCTGTGCCCTTCCTTCTTTCTTACCATGGCTTTCTGTCTCCTCTTGCTCCTTCCCCTCCAACATTATTTCTGCTGCCTCATCTCCTTCTAACACTTTCCCTCCATTTCCTCCTCTTCCCCCACTTTCCCCATTTAACCTTCTCCTCCTCCTAGCAACTACCTCAGTATTACATTTCCATACCATACTCCCCTCTCCCTTAAGCTTTCATCTCATTCCCCACTTCCTCTTAACTCCATTATTTTGCTGAGACACGCCTAGAAGAAGCAAGAAAATCAACAGAGAAAATCATCCCATCCTGGCACTTCTTGCAGGCACCTTTCAGAGACTAGGACTTAGCGTGTTATCAGAAGAAGCTAAAAACACCAGAGACTCCTGGATATTACTGGCTGAGACAACAGACACAATTCCATACAGTGGGGGCTGGACAAACTGGAGATATTGAAACAAAATACAGTTCAGAATATCCTCCACAACTGAAGTGTCTGGAATTCCTTCAGCCAGAAGAAACACCCAGAATAATGCCAGCCAATATAGCAAGACCGTGTCTCAACAAATAGAAAGTATTAAAAAATAGACGACATAGAAAAGAAGAACAAAAAATACCCAAGAAAGTCTGCAGGGGAAAACTTAACCACAAAAAGATCAGTCACCAGAAATCACCAAAGAAATAGAACAGCTGCTCAGCCTACCAGAAAAAATGAATTTAAAATCATCATGATAAACAAACTAAAAAAGTTGAAAAGGAAAAAAAAAAGTATATGGGACAAGCAATCAGTGAATTGAAGAATGGAAAAGAAAGGAAAACAAATGATATATTGACAAATCAAAAAATTGAAGAAAGAAAATGAAACCTTAAAAAAGGAACTAAAGGAAATCCAGGAGATGAAAAGGCCACTAGTGGAAATAAAGAATGCTGGGAAAAGTAATGAAAACAGAGTAGACGAAATGGTAGAGCGAATAGGCACCTTTGAAGGCACAGAAATAGAGAGAACCAAAACATAAAGAGAAGTAAAAAGGAAAAGGAATGAAGAAACACTTCAAGAGCTATCTGATACCATGAGGAGAGGAAATATCAGTTATAGGTATCTCAGAAGGTGAGGAGAAAGGCCAAGAAATCGTGAACATATTCACAGAGATAACAGAAGGGAACTTCCCTAATATGAAGATGAATGTAGACATACAAGAAGAAAGATGAACACCAAACTACCATGATGATAGAAGAAATACAGCAAGACACATTGTAGTAAAACTACCAAGAATATGAGACAAGGATAAAATAATGAGAATAACAAGAGGGAAGAAAAAAATAACCTATAAATGGAAACCGAAGAGGCTGACATCAGACTTCTCCAAAGAAACACTATGGGCAAGAAGAGAGTGGAGGGACATACTCAACAAACTTCAATGCACCAAATGCCAACCAAGAATACTCTATCCTGTGAGCACTCCTTCCTCTACAAAGAAAGAATAAGGACATTCTCAGATATATAGAAACTCCACAATTTTTTCATGACTAAGTCCCCACTCCCAAAAGTATTATAAGAAATCCTCAAGCCAAAACCAACAGAAGAATGTACAAAAGAGATGAAAACAAGGAATAAAAGTACAAAAAGACAAAATGTCAAATATAGTTGCCAGTATATCAATATCATCTCTAAATATAAATTGCTTAAACTCATCAATAAAAAGACACAGAGCTTCAGGATGGATTAAAAAACAGAACCCAACATTTTTCTGTCTACAGGAAACATATCTAACTACAAAAGAAAAAAAAGAAAGAAAGAAACAGATTGAAAGTAAAATGATGGGAAACAATCCCACAAGCAAATGGACCAAAAAAGAAGTCAGGAACAGCTATTCTTAGATAAAATAGAGTTCAAACTAAAAAAGTTTAAAAGCAATACAGATGGCCACTACATTATGATTAAGGGGACAATACAACAGGAAGACATAACACTCATCAACATACACACACCAAATGAAGGAGCACCAAAATATATCAGGAAATTACTGTCAGCTATGAAAACATATATTAGAGAAAATACATACATAGTAGGAGCCTTCAATAACTCACTCTGAACAATGGATAGATCAACAAGACAAAAAATAAGTAAGGACACTAAAGCTCTGAACAAGGACCTAGAAAACATGGGTCTAACAAACATCAACAGAACCCTGAACCTGCAAAGTACTGAGTATACATTTTTCTAAAATCCACATGGACTATTATCTAGGATTTACCATATTCTGGGTCACAAGACAAATATCAATACATACAGTAAGATCAAAATCCTACCAACTCTCTTCTCTGACCATCAAGGAATCAAACCAGAAATAAACCATGTGAAGAAGGCAAGAAATCCACCTACCAGGTGGAGACTGAAACCCACATTAATGGAGGACCACTGGACCAATGATGAAATCAAAGAAGAAATTAGAAAATACCTTGACATGAATGACAATGAGGACACAAATCTCAAAACATATGGAACATATTAAAAGCAGTTATAAGAGGAAAACATATAGCAATACAGACTCACAAAAAATAACAAGAAATAACTCAAGGAAACAAACTAATCTCCCACCTTAAAGAACTGGGAAAAGAACAACAAAATAATCCCAAGGTCAGTGAAAGACAGGAAGTAATAAGTCAAAGCAGAAATAAATGAAATGGAAGTTAGGAAAACAATCCAAAAAATCAATGAAACCAAAAGTTGGTTCTTTGAAAAAATAAACAAGATAGACAGACAACTAGCCAGGCTCACAAAGAACAAACAAGAAATAGCACAAATAAACAGAATCATAAATGAAAGAGGAGAGGTCACAACAGAGACAGCAGCAATCAAAAGAATAATCAGAGAATAGTAAGAACAGCTATATGCATACAAGTTTAACAATTTAGTAGAAATGGATAAATTCCTACAACTCTGCAATCACACAAAGCTAAAGAAGAAATAGAACAACTAAACAGGGCAATTACAAACAAGAAAATTGAAAAAGTAATCAAAACCCTCCCCAAAAATAAAAGCCCAGGACCAGATGGATTTACAAATGAATTTTACTGAACATTCAGAAAAGAACTGGTGCCTATTCTATGCAAAAGAGACACAGTTGCAGGATGGGTAAAAAATTAGAACCCAACCTTTTGCTGTCTACAGAAAACACACTTAACTACAAAAGATAGACATAAATTGAAAGTAAAAGGATGCAATAAAAATCCTACAGCAGGGCCTCCTGGTGGTGCAGCGTGTTAAAGCACAGCACTAAGAAGCTAAAGCTACTTCAGCATGAGTTCGATTCCCGCCTGCCCCGGGACCCACATGGCACAGCAGACCTCTCCTGACCCGCCTGCTGCTCCCCTCAGCAGTGTACTTCGTTGATCTGCCTGTTCTGCTCCCCTCTCTCTCTGGTGAATCCTCTCACCCTCCACATCTCTGGCCTGTACCCCAGTTCCATATGAATAAATAAATAAATCATTTTTTTAAAGATTTATTTATTTATACAGAACTGGGGTACAGGCCAGAGGCTCAGGGGTGATGAGAGGCTTCACCAGAGACAGAGTGGGGAGCAGAACAGGCAGATCAATGAAGTACACTGCTGAGGGGAGCAGCGGGAGGGTCAGGAGAGCTCTGCCGCGCCATGTGGTCACCTCCGGGGCAGGCTGGGATTGAACTCATGCGGAATTGGCTTAAGCTTCTTAGTGCTGTGCTTTAACCCAGTGTGCTACCAGGGAGGGCCCTAAATAAATAAATCTTTAAAAAAAATCCTACAGCAAATGGTCCAAAAAGAAGGCAAGAACAGCTATACTCAAATCAGATAATATAGACTTCAAACTAAAAATGTAAAGAGAGACACAGATAGTGACTCCATTATGATTAGGGGGCAATACATCAGGAAGCCATAACAAACGTCAACATATATTCAGCAAATGACAGAGCACCACAATATTTCAGACAATTATTGTCATCTCTGAAAACAGACATCAGAGGAAATACATATAAAGTAGAAGATTTCAACACATCACTATCACCATTGGATATACCAAAAAGACAGAAAATAGGCAAGGACATGAGAGCTCTAAGTGAGGATCTAGACCTAGTGACATATCAGACATCTATAGGACAGTGCACCCAAAGAAATCTGAGTACACATTTTTCTCAAGTGCCCAAGGGTCATTTCCCAAAATTGACCACATACTAGGATACAAGACAAACATTAATAAATACACACCAATATCAAGATCATACCAACTATCTTCTCTGACCATGAAAGCATCAAACTAGAAACCACAAAAAGAAAGGAACACTCCCATCTCGTGAAGATTAAAACCCACACTACTGGAAGCTCACTGGACTAATGAGGAGATCAAGGATGAAATTTAAAATTACCTTGAGACGAATGACAATGAGGACACAATCCTCAAGCGTGTATGGCACACAGCAAAAAACTGTTATAAGAGGAAAATATATAGCAATACAGGCACATATCAAGAAATAAGAAAGAACTCGATCAAAAAAATAACCCAATCTTCCAACTTAAAGAACAGGAAAACAACAACAAAACCAAAAACCAGTAGAAGAAAGGATTGATTAATAAAAATCAAAGCATAAATAAATGAATAGAAGTTAAGAAAACAAAACATCAATGAAGTCAAAAGCTAGTTCTTTGAAAAATAAACAAAATAAAGAAGCCTCTAGCAAAGATCACAAAGAAAAAGTGGGAGAAAGCACAAATAAATAGGATTATAAACAAAAGAGGAGAAATCACAACAGACACAGCAGAAATCAAACGAATAGTAGGATTATTATTAACAATTATATGCAAACAATTTCAAAAATGTAGAAGAGATAAAAAAGTTCCTACAACTTTACAACCATCCAACATTAGACAGAGAAGAAATAGAACACCTAAAAAGCCCAATTACAAGTGAAAATGATACAATAGTCAAATCTTTCCCCCAAAACAAAAGGCCAGGACCAGACGGCTTTACAAATGAACTTGACCAAAAGTTCAAAAACAAGTTAGTGCCTGTCCTACACAAACTTGCAAAAAAAATGAGAAAGGAATACTACCAACTATGTTTTAGGAAGCCAATATTACACTAATCCAAATGAAACAAGAAAAACACAGTAAAAGAAAACTAAAGGCCGATCTCTCTAATGAACAATGACAAAAAAAATCCTAAATAAAATCCTAGCTAATAGAATCCAGCAATGTGTCAAAAAGAAAATCCACCATGACCAAGTGGAATTTATGCCAGTGGTACAAGAATTGTTCAAAATTGGAAAATCAATTAATATAATCTAAAACATCCACAACAAAAAATAAAAACCATATGATCATTATCAATAGGTGCCGAGAAAGCATTTGACAATGTCCAGCATCCATTCATGATAAAGGTTTTTGAAATTCTCAAGAGAGAAGGAACATACCTTAACATAACAAAGGCCATATACAACAAACCAATAGCTAATGTCATTCTCAATGGTGAAAATCTGCAATACTTTCCCTTAAGATTAGGAACAAGACAAAGATGTGCACTCATAACACTGCTTTTCAGTATAATACTGGAATTCCTAAACAGAGCAATTAGACACGAAAAAGGCACTCAAGGAATCCAATTAGGGATTATCACTATTTGCAGATGATATGATAATATACCTAGAGAATCCCAAAAATTCTGCAGAAAATCTTGTCAAAATCATCAACAAGTGTAGTAAAGTTAACAGGATACAAAATCAAAATATACAAATCAGTAGCCTTCCTATGTACAATCAATCGAAAAAAGAAGAAATCAAGAAAACCATTCCTTTTATAATTGAAATTAAAAAAAGATCAAATACTTGGGAATAAACCTATCAAAATAAGTAAAATAGCTACACACATAAAATTACGAAGTATTATTAAAAGAAATAGAAGAAAACACAAAAAATGGAAAAATATCCCTTGCTCATGGACTGGAAGAATAAACATCATTAAAATGGCCATCCTATCAAAGCAATTTACAGATTCAATGTTACTCCTATAAGTTTTAATGATGTTTTTCAAAGAAATATAACCAACTGATGAAATTCATATGGAACAAAACCCTTCAAATACTATGGTGATGGCACACAGGTGATTTGGTGATAGGAAGCTCATTGGAATTATAACCGAGATGGAAAAAGGCACAAAATGATGTAAAATAAACTATTATATTATTAAAAATATTAATCTGTCATTTTGAAAGCATAAATAATGCAATATTTTCATAAGTTTATAAAATATTTTCAAGGAGAAATAAAAAAAAAAACCTCAAGAGCCAAGGCTCTCCTGAATAATAAAGAAGGGTAGGTAATATTACACTCCAAGACCTCAAACTTTACTGCACAGCCTTATAATAATCAAAACTGTGTGGTGCTAGAACAAGAACAGACAGACCAATGGAATCGAATAGATAAAACAGATAAAAGCCACAGCTTTATGGACAGCTTATCTTTGACAAAGGAGCATAGAATATGTTGAACAAAGAAAGTTGTTCAACAAATGGTGCTGGGAAAACTGGGCTGCTACATGCGAAAAAAAGAATCTAGCACCATACACAAATTCCAACTCAAAATGAATTAAAGAATTAGACATAAGACCTGAAACCATAAAATGTATAGAAGAAAATATTGGCAAAACACTGACATACACCTCAGTAACATCTTTAAAGATACATCACCCAAAGCAAGGATAGTGAAGGAAAGAATAAACAGCTGGGAAATCAAAGAACTTCTGTACATCAAAAGAGTCACTACACAAAACAAAAGACACCCCCCTGATTAGGAGAATATTTTAGTACACAATAATAATGATGAAGGGCTGATCACAAAGATATACAAAGAACTTATGGAACTCAACAAATATAAAGTGATCAACCACATCAAATAATGGGCATAAGAGCTAAAAGGAGACTTCTCCAAAAAAGAAATTCAGATGGCCAACAGGCATATGAAAAAATGTTCAGCATCACTTGTAAAAGGGAAATGCAAATCAAAACCACAATGAGATGCCATCTCACACCGTTGAGAATGACACAAATTTAAAAAAAAATAGTCATAACATATGTTGGTGAGGGTGTGGAGAAAAAGGAACTCTCCTACACTGTGGTGGGAATTCAAACTGGTCCAACCACTTTGGAAAGCTGTTTGGAGGTTTCTAAAACTGCTAAAATTGGAGCTTCCATATTATCTAGCAATTCCACTCCCAGGTATTTACCCAAAGGACACACCAACATTAATTCAATAGGATACCTGCATCTCTATGCTTATTGCTTCCCTATTTTCAATAGGGAAGATATGGAATCAACCCAAATGCCCAAAAACTGATGGCTAGATCAATAAGGTGTGGTACATATCAACAATAGAATATTACTCAGCAAACAAAAAAGATAAAGCCATGCCATTTGTGGCAACATGGATGGACATGTAATGGATCATACTTAGTGAAATTAACCAGAAAGAAAAAGAAAAAATACAGGATGGGTTCACTCATAGCAAAAGTATAAGGGATCAGGGAAAAATAATTGTAATAAAGTAAAAAGAAATATTGACTAACAACTATAAAGCAGAGACATTCTATGGGAGAGGAGAAAGGAACAGAATCAAAATTGGGGAGGGAAGAGCACACGGAACTATGGTGATAGCATGTGGGCAAAGTGGTGGTGGGACGTCTAAGGGGATTACAACTAATATGAGAAAATGTACAAAAGGAAGAAAGATGTAAAAAAACATAAAATGTATATATGCTTAGTTTATTGGTATATTGGACATTGGATTGGTAGCAATTGATAGTAGGAGATTAGATCCATATTGGTGCTCATTTCCACACTTAGCTGGGTAACTTTTCAGCTGTTTCTGATTCTGCAGAGTCTGAATGGTGGCCAGAATTGAAGGCTTTTGGTTGCCTCAAGTCATTTTAAGGCAATTGTCCATCTTTGCAGATGCATGTAGAATTTTATTTTTCTTTGTATAAAAAAGTTCTAAAACACCATTATCACTCTAATACCTCAATTTACACTTTATTTCTTACCAAGATTTTCATTCTCATCATTACTTGTCTCTATTGTCCCTTGTTCCCAGGGTTCTACAACTTATATTTGTATTTTTAATTATTTTCACAAAATCTGCCCCAGAAATCATCCTATCCTTAGAACTTCTCTAAGTGAAGCACAACAAAATCAAGCCTGTTACTTCAGTGAGCTCCTAGATAGTTCAAAATACACCACTATTCTTTGAGAATAGGTAAATAGTGCTTATTTTTTAAACTAGCAGTATGTATCAGAATTGCAAATTTTTCTCCTCATGGTGGTCAGAAATTTGTAACATGGGTAACAAGAATTGGACAATTAAAAGTACGTATCATGCTTTACTTCAATGCAGGAGCTTCTTTCTTTACCAAGACAGACCATAGTTGAATTCCACAAAATTTCATTGTGACAGTTATTTTCTAGTCCTTTGGATGAGAGCCTATGTTTTGTTTTTTCATAGCTTGATGTCTCAGTGACATGATTCTTCAATGATATAGGCATAATACAAGCCATGATATAAAAATGTATTTCTTTAGTTTTCATACTGCTTAATATTGTAATCTGATTTATGAATTTTCAATATTTTTTAAATTTGAAGAGCATGTACAGGATGTGATAAAATTATACATGCATGCTAACTTCAGTGGTAGTATTACAGATTGTGGGCATAGAGGCTTTTACAATCATTAGATTTTTAAATGTACAAGTGGAAAAATGCAGGCTCATAATTCTAGTCCTTACCTTCTTATGTAGTTTGTTGTTGAAATTTCCTATAATAAAAAAATATTTTTCTTTAATTTTTTTATTACTTTTAAAATATAGTAGTTTATTTTTACAACACTTTGTGCCTCTCTCCATCTCAATTATAATCCTCATGGGCTTCCCATCACCAAATCACCAGTCATCTACTAAAAAGTTATATGATTTTTTTTAAGAGCATGGACTATGAAATCAGACAGATGTGATTTCATTTAGCTGCACCACTTGGCACTGTGGTCAAGTTTCTTGAACCTTCTAAGTCTCAGTTTCATTATCTGTATAACAGAAATCACTAACGTGCACCCATGTTGTATGGTCATTCATATCAGGTATAAGGATTACTAAGATAATGCCCATAAATGGTCAATCATGCACCAAATATAGCACAATAAATATATTGGGGTTTGAGTTGTTTGCTTCTATTTGGGATTTTATAAAGAAAGTTTGGCTCTGAATTTTGACTTCTCTTTTCAGGCATCTTCTACATATATAATTGTATCTGCCTTATAAATTTGTGTTAACGTACTATCTTCAGTTAACCTGCTGTAAGGAGATACATTGGGTCTCAAAACATTGTCTCCCAAGGACACTGGATCTTGATGTGCTTGGTACTCACAATTCAGTTTTTATTAGAGAATTTTAGAAAATTATACCCTGATGGGCTGTCTCACAAAATACAATGTTATCTCTCATATACCTTCAGGATTTTGTACTATATATAGTGGTAGTTAAGTTCTTCAGTGCCCAGAACTTAAGACTGCTATCCAGGGCAAGCCTTCCTATATTATACAAGGTAGCTTAATCCATAACTGGGAGGAGTGGAAGAGGCTTCTAAGGAATGTGAGTCTAAGGAGCTGCCACTATAGACGACCATCTCTAAGGATAAGGGTATCCCTAAAGGCCCTAATGATAGATAATCCTGCCTATGATTTCAGTTCACTCCATGCTCTTATGACCCCTCTTAAAAAGGCATTTTTATTCACCCATAACACACTTTAATGATTAGGTCAATTCTTATTTGGAGTACAGACACATTCATAGGCTTTGGAAGTCTTGAATTTCCAATGGCTGTGACTGTGCCAGGGGATAAACAGTCATTGATTCTTGTTACTATTACTCTCTTGTAATATGCAAAATCTGTTTCCAGATATCTCACCTTTCTTTTAGCACCAGACCTTTATTTTCATTTTCATAATGAAATCCGAATTTGACATATTCAAAACTGAAAACAAATATTTCACTTATATGACCAAGTTTCGAAACAAGATTATATACCTTTTTGCCTCAGTCAATAAAAAATAAGTCACAATATAGGAAACAATGATTTGCAAGATTTTGGAATCAGACAATAAAATATGATGCTTGAGAAATTAGAAACAAGATGAATCCTAAATTTTAACCAAACTTATTTCCATGCGTTTCCAACTTATAAATCATGGAGGGGAAACAAAGTACATGTTTATGGACTCTTGGAGTTGAGAAGACAATTTTTTATGTTTAGGAAACCAAAGGGTGTAGAGTTATATGGACAGAATGAAGAGAGCTTTACAGAAAGTGATCCTACGGGAATAGAAGAGCATTACCTTAGATTATTGAACAAAATGCTGGTGTATCTGAGGAAACTACCTTATTCAAAGGAAGAAGCACCTAAAATAAAATATATAATAGTGGTAATTCTGGAATAATGTTTATTCCTTTCAGACAGACAGGAAAAATCCATAACCCTAGGGGTTTTTGCTAGAGTGCTCACAATCATCTTATCTCTTACTTATGGAAAATAAGAAGCCATAAGCAAATCTATTCTCTTTTTATAACTGAAAATATCTTTAAAAAGTCCTTAAAAGATTAATTATTAACAACTAAATGTGCCTCTAAACTAAGCTCAAAAATATATCTGAGAACATAAAAATATTTAGCAACCATCAATGTTAAATTCACAATGTTTGGCATATATTGAAAATGTCCAACACATAGAAAGTACTGCAAAACTACTACTCACATGAAAATAAAAATTACTCATTAGACATGAATTCATAGTTTATATCTTTGCTTAATTTTT
Organism: Condylura cristata; assembly: GCF_000260355.1. NCBI lineage: Eukaryota > Metazoa > Chordata > Mammalia > Eulipotyphla > Talpidae > Condylura > Condylura cristata. The sequence continues at coordinate 468,835 of NW_004567157.1, forward strand.
CTGACAAGGACATTAATATTTATATAAGTTGAATGATTGTATGTGACTGTATGTGTATGAGAGAGAGATAGAGAGATTGAGACAGAGAGAGATTATAGATCCACTGATATGAAAGTATAAAATACATAGAAGAAAACAGACAATATACTTTCAGACATTGACTTTAGGGATATATTTGGGGACTTGCCTCCAATGGAAAGGGAGACAGAAGAAAAAAAGTAAACAAATGTGGCTATACCAAACTAAAAAGCTTCTAGATGTTGAAAGAAACTATAATGAAAACAAACAAAAAAAAAAAACCCCTGTTGAATGGGAGAAAAATGTTTGCATATCATACATCTGACACATTATCCAAGATATCAAAAAGATACAAAGAATTTGTATCAATAACAAGAAAACAAATAACTCTATAAAAGTGGAAGAGGATCTTAATAGACACTTTCCCAGAGGAGATATCCAGGTGGCAAACAAGCACATGGAGTTTGTTCATCATTACTTCTAATCAGGTAAGTCCAAATCAAAACCACACTAAGATATATGCACAGATGTAGGTGTGGAGTTAAAGGAAGCACCATATGCAGTTGGTGGGAATATAGACTGGTCTAACCCCTATGGAAAATAGTATGGAGATTTCTCAAAATATTGAAATTAGATCTACCAAATGAAACAACAATTATACTCATAGATATTTATCCAAAATATACAAAGACACCATTTTGAAGTGATATATGTACTTCTGTTTTTGTTGCAGCACTATTTACAGTAACAAAATTATGCAAACAAACAACCTAAATGTCCAGGGGATAAAGAATGTGTATACAGATACACAAAGATATACTACTGATCTGTAAGAAAAGATGAACTGTTGCCTTTTGCAACAACATGGATAGAATTGTCAGGGATTATGACAGTATGAGTCAGAAGGAGGAATATAAATACATTATCTCACTCGTGGAATATAAAGAAACAGACAAACAAAAGGAGTAGACAAATCTAAATGAAAACAAACCTTAGAAATATGTCTGCAGAATTAATATTACTAAAGGGTGAGAGGAGTATGCACAGTATATATAGTGAGAGCCCAGTGGTTTGTCTTGGAAGATTATGACTAATTAATTGTAGACATAATATGGATACATATTTCTAAAGATGTGTGTTCCTCAATAATACATATTGTAAGTGAAAGTATCCTCAAGAAATAAATATTTTTCATCAGATTATAGCTAAATACAGATATAATGGCTTCTCTGGTGGCACAGTGGTTATAGTCTCAGCACTACCAAGCTATTGCCAGTCACTGTGGCATAAGTTTGGTCCCTGACCAAGCAGGTGACCCACATGGTGCAGCAGGCCTCTCCTATCTCACACACTGCTACCCTCAGCAGTGTATTTCCATGGATCTGCCTGTTCTGGTCTCTACTCTGTCTCTGATGAATCCTCTCATCTACTGTGCCTCTGGCATACACCCCAGTTCTTCTGTGCATAAATAAATACAGATTTTAAAAAGACAGATATAAAGTTCATTTAGGTCATTAGACTATAATAAATTCAAATGAATAATCATCCTTACATGTTCACACAATTTCTTCCAAAAGACAACCTTTAGTGTGGTATATTCACACATGATCTCCAAAGTGTGGTTGCCAAACCATACCTCATACAGTGGTAAATTTTGCTATGTCCAAGGAAGTGTTGAATAGTTTCAAGCCTATACCTTCACCTGTCAGAAAAATGAACAGGAATGTGGCCACATCACATTGTTTTCATTATTTAAACAAATATGGAAAAATGATGACTTGACCACAAAAATGCTATCGTATACTGGCATGAAAATGTTATTTTTTATATTTTTAAACTACCACTATTAGCTGTTTTGATCAAGTTTAAATTAGTTAGAAGGGAAACAAAACTGAAGCATTAAAAATACTGTTTATAGGACTTAGAAAGATACAGTAAGCAAGCTAGTATGTTACTGCATTATGGTAGAAATGTGTTAACAGAAAAAATAGAGCCCATAAAAATGCCTATGTATATTGATGAGTGATGATGGACAAGTATGCAAAATCAATTTTTGTTCAGAAAATACTAATAAAATAATAATGATAATTTTATGATTATAGCAATCAAAATCATGGAGATAGGACAAACTGACATCTCTATGAAGGAAAATGAACTGCAGTTCATACCTTCCACTATTAATAAAATTTTACTAAAAATAGAATATAGACCTACATTTAAAACCTAAAACAATACAACATGTTAAAAATATAGATACTTTTTTTGTGGCCACTAATTATGCAGAGAAAGTTTAGCTCTATTTCACAAATCATGATCTATAATTTGATACATTTGACTTTATCCAAATTTAAAACTTTTCTAGAACACTTGAGATAATGAAAAGTTAAAACAGAACAAGTGAAAATATAACTTTTGACTAAGAACTTACACATAGAATATATGGTTTTCATTAAGTATAAAAAATAAGAAGGAATGGCCCTCCCTGGTGACACAGTTGGTTAAAGCACAGCACTAAGAAGCTAAAGCCACTTCTGCATGAGTGCGATTCCCGCCTGCCCCGGGGGTGACCACATGGCGTGGCAGACCTCTCCTGACCCGCCTCCCCTCACCAGTATACTTCGTCTATCTGCCTGTTCTGCTTCCCACTCTGTCTCTGGTGAAGCCTCGCGCCGCCCCTGAGCTTCTGGCTTGTACCCCAGTACTGTATGTACAAATAAATAAAATCTTTAAAAAAATAAATAAGAAGGAATAAGAAATCCAATCAACCTAATAAAAAAATGTGTACTTCAATAAATTCAGATTCTTTACAAATACAGATAAAGATAGCAAATAAACATAAGAAAAAGTAGTCAGCACAATCACTCATTAGGCAAATGAAAAACAATGAGAGACTGTAACATACCTACTTGAATGATTTATATTAAAATGTCTGGCAATACCATTATAGTAAAGATATAGTTGAACTGGAACTCTCACTGCTACTGAGAATTTAAAATGGCACAATCACTTTGTACAACAGTTTGGTGTTTTCTTTAAAAAGTTAAATATACAATTACAATATGATGCAGCTATTCTACTCCTAGGTGCTTACCCAAGAGAAATAAAAGTATATGTCTGTAAAACACTTGTAAATGAATATTTTGAGGAGCTTTACTAAGTCAATAACTTGAAACAACCACAATTTCCCTCAAATAACAGGGATAAACAAGACATGGCATATATATCAACTTCCTCTATGAAGAAAAATAAGGACCTTCTCAGACAAACAGAAACTCAAGAAATTTTTTATGATTAAACGCCCACTCCAAAAAATATTACATGAAGCCCAAAAACTATAACAGATGAATGAATAAAAAGAGCAGATTAAGGCAATGAATAAATCTACAAACAGAAACAAAATGGCAAACAAAGCCAACAACATAACAATATTAAACCTAAAATTAAATAATCTTAACTCAGCAATAAAAAGACACAGAGAGGGCCCTCCCTAGTTGGCACAGCGGGTTAAAGCACTGCACTGAGAAGCTTGGGCCACTTCTGCATGAGTTCGATTCCCACCTGCACCGGAGGTGACCACATGGTGCAGCAGACCTCTCCTGACCCGCCCACTGCTCCCCTCAGCAGTGTACTTCATCGATCTGCCTGTTCTGCTCCCCACTCTGTCTCTGGTGAATCCTCTCATCCTCCGTGTCTCTGGCCTGTACCCCAATTCTGTATGAATAGATAAATCTTTAAAAAAAAAAAAAAAGACACAGAGAAGCAGCCTGGATTAAAAAAAAGAAAATCAAATAGAAAGGCACTAGGAAGTGCCTCAGATGGGAGGCTTGTTGCTTTTCTGCCCATTTCCCACATTTACTCAAAAAAAAAAAAAAAAAAAAAAAAAAAAAAAAAAAAAAAAAACCTGGCGGTACAGAGAAACAACTCAGCTCCTTGCTGAGATCCCAAGCACCTGGGGAAAGACTGCTCATGGAAAGACTTCTCAGATGGGTGCATAGAGCGCTGGGAATGGGGACAAATGACTGGATGCTGGCACATCTGGGAAGCTTGTAACGCTTTCTGTGATCCCTGCACACCTCACCCCCAGCCTCCACAGCAGAGGCTTGGGGACTTGCAAGCCATTAAGCCATTAAAGCACTGCCCTATATGGTGCACAGAGCTTGGGAGGTATAGAAAACCTGTGACTGACTCCAGGACAGGCCCAGCCTTGGAAAGTCCTGCAACTCTTCTAATGCACCCCCCAATCCCACTGGCACATCCAAGAATAGAGGGAACCCAGTATATCTGATGGCTACAAAGATGAACAGGTGGGCAAGTGGGAGCTGCAGTACTGCTACAGGTGGCAGGTAGACTGGTAGGGAGCTTTCCTTGTGGCACCCCATTTCCCCCTCTCTTAGAAACCTATTTAAACAAGCCCAGGTCTGGAAACTAACTGGGAGAAGTCTATAGTGCCACCAAGTGGACAAAAAATCACAAGCCACACACACCTGAAATCAGGTGGCTTCAGACACACTAGGAGGAAACTCTCAGGGACAGCCATTGAGCTGGAGGCTCCTAGATTCCAGGAGACCCTTGGTTAAAAAAACAAAAAACAAAACAAAAAAAACCTCAGGAACTTCCTTACTAGCCCAACTATATCGGGGAAAAAAAAGAAAGCCAAACGGAAATTCAGACTCTGTTAAGGCTACTTCACCCAGTCTTAAGGGACTCAACAGAGGATCAGCCCCAAACCACAAGGACTAGCTAACTGGGAGGCACCATATAGGCAATTATCCCCAACCGATGGAGGTGTTTGTAATTTGTTTGCCTGCTTGTTTATATGTTTGGTTCGTGTAATACTCAGCTGGTAGATTTCTGTGCCCTTCCTTCATTCTTACCCTCACTTTATGTCTCCTCTTATTCTTTCCCCTCCAACATAACTATTTCTGCTGCCTCTTCTCCTTCAGATACTTTCCCTCCATTTACTCCTCCTCCCACTCTTCCCCCATTTATCCTTCACCTCATCCTAACAACTACCTATTACATTTCCATATCATATGACCCTCTCCCCTAACCTCCCAACTCACTCCATACTCCCTCTTAACTCCATTATTTTGCCCAGAAAAACCTAGACGAAGTGAGAAATTTAACACAAAAAAAATCAGCCCACCCAGGCACACCTGCAGGCACCTTCCAGAGACTAGGAGTCAATGTGTTACTGGAAGAAGATGAACACCACAAGAGACTCATGTTATTGGCTGAGACTACAGACACATTTCCTCATAGTGGGGGCCAAAAACAGAAGATACTGAAACAAAACAGCTCAGAACATCCTCCACAAATGAAGTGTTTGGAAGCCCCTTGGTCATCCCAGAAGGAACACCCAGAAAGAATACTGGCCAATAATAGCAACACTGTGTCTCAATGAATACAAAGTGCTAGACAATACATGACAGGGAAAAGAAGACAAACAAATACCCAAGCAAGTTCATAGGAGAAAAATTCACCACAAAAAGATCAGTTACCAGAAATCATCAAAGAAATAGAAGGATGCTCAGCCTAGCAGAAAAAGCATTAAAATCATCACAATGAACAAACTTAAAGAAGGTGAAAAGGAAAAATCTGATATGGGAAAAACTATCAATGAATTGAAGATGAGAAGGAAAAAAATAATATGAGACAAAGAATTAATGAATTGAAAAAAGAAAATGAGGCCTTAGGAAATGAAATAAATGCAGGAGATGAAAAATCTACTAGAGGAGATAAAGAATGCTGGCAAAAGTAATGAAAATAGAACAGAAGAAAAAGAACAAATCAGCACCCTTGAAGACACAAAAATAAAGAGAATCAAACAGAAAAAAAAGAAAGAGATGTAAAAAGGTAAAGGAATGAAGACACATTTCAAGAGCTATCTGACACCATGAGGAAAGGAAATATCAGAGTTACGGGAATTCCAGAAGGTGAGGAGGAAGGCCAAGGAATCAAGAAAATATTCACAGAGATAATAGAAGAGAACTTGCCTAATACAAAGAAGATGAAAATAGATGTACAAGAAGCAAGAACACCAGACTAGTATTATGATAGGAGAAACACAGCAAGACACATCATAGTAAAACTGCCAAGAACAGAAGATAAGAAAAAAAGAATGAGAATGACAAGAAGAAAGAAACAAATAACCTATAAAGGGAAACCAACAGACTACTCTGACATCAGACTACTCTGAAGAAAAACTATGGCAAGAAGAGAGTATAGGGACATGTTCAACAAACTCCAAAGCATCAAATGCCAACCAAGAATACTCTATCCTGTGCAGATCTCCTTTTTCTATGAAGAAAGAATAAAGATATTATCAGACAAACAGAAACTTTACAATTATTTCATGACTAATTTTTGTTCATACTTCTTTGGTTTTGGCTTGAGGACTTCTTGTAGTATTTTTTTTTTGAGTCTCCAAAATCAAAGAATAATGAAAAAGGAATAAATCACCAATAGACAAGCAAAATGGCAAATACAGGTGCCAGCATATAAATATTATCTGTACATGTAAGTGTCATAAACTAATCAATAAAAAGACACAGAGTTGCAGGATGGATTAAAAACCAGAACCCAACCTTCTGCTGTCTACAGGAAACACATCTAACCACAAAAGATAAAAACAGATTGAGGCCCTCCCTGGTGGTACAAAAGATTAGGATGCAGCTCTGCAAGCAAGTGGCAGCTGCTTCACTGAGAGTTTGATCCCCTGTCCGGGAGGTGATCCACATGGTGTGGCAGACCTCTCCTGATTCACCCTCTACTCCCTTCAGCAGTGAACTTCGTTGATATACCTATCCTGCTCTCTACTCTGTCTCTAGTGAAGCCTCTCACCACCCCTGGTCTGTACCTCAGTTCTGTATGTAAAAATAAATAAATCTAAAAAAAAAATTGAAAGTACAAATATGGAAAAAATCCTACAAGTAAATGGACCAAAAAAAGAAGGCAGAACAGCTATACTTAGACAAAATAGACTTCAAGCTAAAAAGGTTAAAAGAGATACACAGGTCACTCAATACAATATGATTAAGGGGACAATACAACAAGAAGACATAACAATCATCAACATATACACACCAAATGAAGGCACACCAAAATATACCAGGAAATTGCTGTCATCTATGAAAAACGGTATATTAGAGAAAATACATACATAGAAGCAGTCTTCAAAAACTCACTGTCAACAATGGAAACAATGGACAGAACAAGAAAAAAAAATAATCAAAGACATTAAAGCTCTAAACAAGGACCTAGACATCATAGGTCTAACAGATATCTAGAGAATACTGCACCCCAAAAATTCTGAGTACACATTTTTTTCAACCCACATGGATAACGCTCTAGGATTGACCACACGCTGGGTCAAAAGATAAATATCAATTGATACAATGAGATTGAAATCAAACCAGTTTTCTTCTTTGATAAAATAAACAAGATAGACTACTAGGCAGGCTCACAAAGAAAAAACAAGAGAAATCACAAATAAACACAATCATATGGTGTGGGTCAAACATCTCACACCGTCCGACAAAATCCGGGTAATGGGGGGTGCCCCTGAAAAGTCAGGGACCCCGAAGTCAGGGATCTCCTTGTTTTGTTTTGGCCACATCTATATTTGCAACTATTTTGCATTTGGATGTATTTGATAAAGAAAAAAACTGATTTTACATTTGGCTGTTCTAATAAAAGCAATTGGTTATTACTGTAAAGTTAATACAGCAAAATTAGACAGTGCTAAAAACATATTGTGATAACATGTTCCTGTCCAAACCAATAATTCAAACTCCCTCATTCCACTATCTTCCCAATGTGCACACTAAATTAAGCTCCAGAGGAAAAAACTTTGGGAACCAAAAAGCTTAAGCCTTTGTTGTTTGGCCTTCAACTCTCCTATCTCTCTTAATGTTAGAACTGAGTACAGTAAACTTTTTCATTTCTTACCCTGGCCTTGTTTTAAACTTTTTTTTAGGATGCTTTAATGAAAATGAGGATCCTTAGTAACTAGCAATAAAAGAAGCTTTCCTTTTGTTTTGTTAAAATTTTATTATAATAGTGGTGCATTGGGTTAAAACACAGCACTAAGAAGCTAAAGCCACTTCAGCATGAGTTCGATCCCTGCCTGCCCCGGAGGTGACCACATGGAAAG
>NW_004567157.1:477107-481174 GCF_000260355.1 Condylura cristata
TTGCTGACTAGTATTTCATGTGTTTGGGACACTTAGTTTTTGGCAGAACTCCAATCTGCCTAACTTTTCTTTCCCCATAATTGACATACCTGGCCTACCATAGTGGTGCAGTGGGTTAAAACACAGCACTAAGAAGCTAAAGCCACTTCAGCATGAGTTCGATCCCTGCCTGCCCCGGAGGTGACCACATGGAAAGGCAGACCTCTCCTGACCCGCCCACTGCTCCCCTCAGCAGTGTACTTCACTGATCTGCTTGTTCTGCTCCCTGTTCTGTCTCTGGTGAATCCTCTCACCGCCCCTGCACTTCTGGCCTGTGCCCCAGTTCTGTATGCATAAATAAATAAATCTATCTTTAAAAAATTATTATAACTAGAAATGTTAGCTATAACTATATAAATTCATCTGCATGCTTTATTAGTAAATTGTTTACCCAGCTGCAAAACTAATAATAATAATAACATTTTGTTTGTTAGCAGTGTTTTCCTTAAAAAATCGTAAGTGTTATAAACTTTGCTAAAGATCAAAAGACTTCAAACTGTTTTTAGGAATATGTGATATTTGTTACTTATTTTACTCAATGCATAGGCTAATGTAATCCCACTTGTTGCTAACATAAAATAAAAAAGACATGCTGAGACTGTCAGCAGGCAACACTTGCACCTGAATGAGTGATTATATCCCTCATTAACCTTTACCAACACCGTCATTTCCTACAGGAACCTCTGTCACCCCAATTGTGGTAGCTAGTCTACAGAAATCATAAACAAAATAGGAGAAATCACAACAGATACAGCAGAAATAAAAAAGAATAATCAGAGAATACTATGAACAACTATATGCAAACAAGTTCACCAATTTATCAGAAATGGACAAATTCCTACAACTCTACAATCACACAAAGCTGAAATAGAATAATTAAAATGATTGAAGATGAAATAGAATAATTAAAAAGGACAATTACAAGCAAGGAAATTGAAGAAGTAATCAAACCTTCCCCCAAAATAAAAGCTAAGGACAAGATGGATTTACAAATGAATTTACTGAATGTTCAGAAAAGAACTAGTGCCTATTCCAAACAAAATCATCCAAAAAATCAAAAAAGAAGGAAAAACACCAAATACTTTCTACGAAGCCAACATCACACTCATACCAAAACCTAACAAAGAAAACACACAAAAAAGAAAACTTCAGACCACTCTCCTGAATAAATTCAGATGCAAAAATCCTCAACAAAACCTTAGCCAACAGAATCCAACAATGCATTAAAAGAATAATACACCATGACCAGGTAGGCTTTATCCAAAGAGCATAAGGATGGTTCAGCATCAGCAAATCAAATAACATACTCATTCAAATCAACTGACAGAAACATAAAAACCACTTAATCATATCAATAGATGTGGACAAGGCATTCAACATTGAAATCCTTGGAATAGAAGTAACATGCACAACATGATAAAAGCCATATATAATAAACACACAGCCAATATTATTCAATGGAGAAATCTGAAAGCTTTTTCTTTGATATCAGGAACAAGACAAGGGTGTCCAATACTGCCACTGTTCTTCAACATGACATAGGAAGTTCTACCCACAGCAATAAGACAAGAAAAATATATATAAGGAATCAAAATAGGGAAAGAAGAAGTAAAATTATCCTTATTTGCAGACAATATGATAATTTACATGGAAAACCCAACAGACTCCATAGCAAAAATAATCAAAATAATCAACCAGTTTTAGTAAGGTAGCAGGATATAAAATCAACACAAAAAAGTCAGAAGCCTTCCTATACACAAACAACCAATCAGAAATACTATAAATTAAAAAAATAAAAACCCCTTTTCAATTAAAACAAAAAGAATCAAATACCTGAGAATAAACCTATTAATAGAGGTAAGAGACCAATGAAAATAAAACTATAAAACACTGTTAAAAGAAATGTAAGAAGACACAAAGAAATGGAAAGACATCCCCTGCTCAGGGATTGGGGTAATTAACATTATCAAAATGGCCATGCTACCAAAAGTGATATACAGATTTACCACTATCCCAATGAAAGTCTCAATGACATTCTTCAAAGAAGGAGAACAGATATTAGTGAGATTCATATGGAACCACAAATGACCTTGAATAGCCAAAACACTCATGACTGAAAAGAAAGAGAATGGAGGCATCACACTCCCAGATTTAAGTTACACTATAACTATAATAATCAAAACTGCATGATAGTGGAAAAAGAACAGGCACACAGACCAGTGTATTTGAATCGAAAACCCAGCTATAAACCCACAGGTTTATGGGCAGCTAATCTTTAACAAAGGAGCAAAGAAGATACAATGGAACAAAGAAAGTTTGTTCAAGAAATGGTGCTGGGAAAACTGGGAAGCTACCTGCAAAAAAAATTGAAATTAGATCACTACCTCACAACCATGAACAAAAACCAACTGAAAGTGGATTAAAGACCTAGACATAAGAACAGAAACCATAATATACCTGGAAGCAAAGATGGACGAAACACTACACTACATACACTTCAGTAACATCTTTTAAAAACAGCACCAATGCAAAAATAGTGAAGGAAAAGATATACAAAGAACTGATGAAACTCAACCAAAATAAAGTAAACAACCCCTCAAAAATCATGGGTAGAAGATCTAAAAAAGATACTTCTCTAAAGAGGAAATGCAGATGGCCAACAAGCATATGAAAAAATGTTCAACAACACTCGTAATAAGGGAGATGCAAATTAAAACCAAAGTGAGATACCACCTCACACCAGTGAGAATGGCACATCTTAAAACAACTAGCAGCAACAAATGTTGGCGAAAATGTGGAGAAAAAGGAACTCTCCTGCACTGCTGGTGGGAATGCAAACTAGTACAACCACTATGGAAAACTGTTTGGAGGTTTCTCAAACTGCTAAAAATGGAGCTTCCATATGATCCAGCATTCCCACTCCTATGTATCTATCCCAAAGACACAAAAACATTGATTCAAAAAGATACCTACACCCATGTTTATTGCTGCTTTATTTACCATATGAAAGACGTGGAATCAACCCAAATGACCAAAAGTAGATGACTGGATTAAGAAGATATGGTACATATACACATAGGAATATTACTCAGCAATCAAAAAAGATAAACACATGTCTTTTGCAGCAACAAGGATGAAGTTGGAAGGGATCATGCTTAGTGAAATATGTCGGGGGCTTGCCCCTATTTCAGGCTGTTCAGAAGCTGGCACAGGTAGGGTCTCAAGGTGGGAACGATGTTAGTGAGGCGATATTCCAATAATTGGGGAGTAAAGGGGAGCAGGAGTGAGGAAGACACAGGAGTCGGAGTTGGGTGCAAAATCTTCCTGCTCTGCCTTCAGCAGAGGTTTATTTTATACATTTCAAGCAGGCAAAGGGATGATATTAGCATATGAAAGGGGCTGAGACCACAATCACCTTTTTTCTTAGAATAGTCTGGGGTCCTTTTGAGATTAAAACATTCTAAAATCAATCTAGGTTAAAACAGGTACAAAGATGCACAAAGTTTAAGGCTAATATTACTGTAGTGAAGATTAACTAAAATAAAGTCCCTTAAACCTTATCTACTACTTAATTTTTTTTTTCTTTTCTACTTGAGACATCCTGGGAGGCAGGAAGAGGAAATTTCTTGTAAATCAAATTATGGAAAAGTTCTTTGAAGAAAATTGTTAGAAAGTTTTAAGTGAGTTTCCTTGAGGTCTAGACAGTAGAATGCATAATTAGCTCTGAATAGGAGACATAGGTGAATTTCCTTATCTAAAGAGTAGATAGTAGAATCCTAAAAGACTAGCCAGAAGACTTGTGTGAATTCCTTTGAAGTGTAGCAGGTAGAAAACCTGATTAGCTCTAAAACAGGCAACCTGAATGAATTTCCACATCTAAAGGCCAGACAGTAGAAAGTTTGAGTAATTATTCAGAAGCTGAATAGAAGGCTAGGTGAGATAGTAGAGTGATAAGATTTGGGTTTTCCTCCATCCAGCAGTGAGAGAGACATTGCAGAAGCAGCCCTTTTGCTTTTATTGATCAGTCA